>NC_086321.1:17477391-17781141 GCF_036172605.1 Pelobates fuscus | reverse complement strand
TCAGTGGCCAGATACAGTTACTAATAAGAGTTTGCAGTAAAATCCTATACTTGGGTCATTCCTTTCTGAACCAGGCAGAAATAAAGGATGCCAGACGGTTCTTACTTTTGTTCTAGTTCTCAAATCGATCGTTCAGAATTATACGACTGATGCTTCAGGTCTCAGCTAGGTTCTCATAGGGATGATGGGAAATTAGCTGAGATAATTTGTAAAAACTTATCCGACTACATAGGACCGAAGGCTATCTGGATAGCTCTTTGCCTTTCAGATAAAGACCAGGTATTAGCTTATCCAGATCTGGTCAGATAGTTCTACATCGGTAGCAATTATGTACAAACAAGGTCATCTTGTTTGAAAAATCTTGTTCCAGGATTTGCTTGGGTTAGTTTTTCTTAGATTTTTTCACTTATGCATAGAACTTAATATTCCTCTGTGTAGCTGTAGCATTGAGTAGTCAACATTTAATACAAAGCAGATTGTTTCATGCTCCTTGATCTTCACTCAAACGATAGTAAGAATTTGATTTTCCAGTTATGGAACTGGGACTTCTAGATCAAACCGCATGAAGTGTTTCATTGGACAAGCTTGGACAGAGCCGTAAGCTTTGGTTTCCTTTTCTTTCTTGGGAATTCCATTCTAACCTATAGTTTCCTCCTGGTTCCCTGTACCCCAAGATCCTATAGGATGGGAAAGGTGAGAATGATAGTCTTCCTCCCTTGGTGGCAAGTAGCTGTTTCACCATTCATCAAAAATGTTCCGCAGGAATCTTTGGGGGCCTTAACTGTAAATAGGCATCCTGGAATTCTCAAGGGTACCGCTTCTCAAAATTGTTGTAATTCAAGCTGAAGACCTGGTTTATGTATATCAGATACTGAAGGATAAGGTTTTGTCTCAGGAAATTATTGACAATTTATTTTACTATAAATGGATCTTGTTCCAAGATTTATTCCAAGTATGGAAGGTGTTGTTTTTTAAGATATTGGTTCTTAGAAAAACAGGCATCCGCTTCAAAGTTTTAACCTCTTCTTTTTTTCTTCGGATGGGCTTTGCGGATGGTTTAAAGCCAGAGATCCTCAAGGTCAAATTTCGGTTATCAGTTGATTTTCAGAGGTTGGTCTCCAAATCACCAGTATCTGCTAGGCTCTTTCGTGGTTAGTTCCTATCTTCACGGAATCTTTTCCGCAGGGGATCTTCTTTTTGGGGTTTTTTACTCTGCTGATTTGAGTCTTCAGTCCAGGTCTTTGGGTGTAGTCGCCCAAAATATTTTTGGAAAGGACTTCAAGTTTCTGTTTTCAGCAGGAGAAAGTGGAGTTAAGTTGGATTCTTTAATTATTCTCAATCATCCATCTAACACTATTTTTCTAACTTTTCCCAACAGCGTTCTAGGGTCTTGGAATTCTAATTCCACTGCCTGGGCATTTAGTTTTCGTCTACATTACCTTAAAGGTCTGCATTCGTTAGAGTTTTCTCATCTAACACCTATCTCCATTGAAGCTCCTTCGATCGGTTGCTTGAGGGCTTCTGCTATACATTCTCTTGATTTCATAACAGCCACGAGGTGATCTCTTCACTCACTTTGGTCTGTTGATCTTGGAAGATTTTTTGCAGTGAGACTTGAGTCCCGCCCTAAGGGATTGCTTTTGGAGATCCCAGTCGTAAAGCACTGCCTCTAATCTGAAGGGAAAAACACAAATGTTTACTTACCGTAAATTTCTTTTTCCAGAAGATTAGAGGCAGAGCTTACTTCCCCCTCCCCCCTCCCCCCCCCCCCCCAAATTTGTTCATAGTCTGAGTGTTACGGTTATTCGGCTTTTGTAATTTCTGGGGATGTCTTGGATAGGAAGCAATTTATAAGGCCAAAGGTTAATTGGGGGAGGTCCTTGAAAAATTTTGAGATTGCCTGCCTGTTTTATCCCTCCAGATAAAATCCCAGTTGTAAAGCACTGCCTCTAATCTTCTGGAAAAAGAAATTTACGGTAAGTAAACATTTTTGTTTTTCATTTGATCTAGATTGTCTACTATTCAGCCTAGTAGAACCTAGTTTTAAATATCTTTGCTGAGCAATGCTTTTTATTCCACATGGGTTACTGTTATTTGTCCTATCTTCGGAACCCACCTGCCTGCAATGAGATGATGCATTCACACTTTGCAAACCAGCAATTTTATTATTGCAATGTAATGAAAGGTTAAACCTGACTAGCAGTTCTCCCTCTCTGTCCCCGCAGACGCAGCATGTTTGGGATATTGTCAGTTATTGAATTGTTTAACTGGAGCCATTCTAATAGTTTCTTGTATCGAATAACAGCATTGCTATTAAGGAATACAACTGCGTTTTGTTCATACATTATTGGAATACTACTCCATGCATGTCTCCGAATTCATTGCCCAGAGTAAGAATTAAAATGACAAGGTCACCTTGAACTGGCAAAGCCCACAGCAATCACTTGCCTTTGCCCTTACGTCCATAAGTTAGGCTGTAGTTACTAAATGAGTGCGATTGTAGGAAAGAGTTTGGTTCAGGCTGTACCATCGTTCAGTTTCAACTTGGTGAGAGACATTTAGATCTAAATTTATTTTTAGGAGTTATGCTGTTTGCTGCATGAAATCCTGTACTTGGGGGGGAGGTGGTGGTGATTCTCATCTTTCACATGAGTTGACTTATATCTACCCAGCTGGTAGATGGGGTATATGGTGGACTAGAAACCCTACGGAGGCCCAATCACCCACTTACCTTATAAACCAATCAAAATGCCACTTATTTGAAAGAAATGCCCCTCCATCCAATGTAGTCTTCTCACAGCGGTCAGGTTATTATTATAGTAATAGAAGTTCTGTGACCATCGCTAACTCTGCTCTAATAAAAACATTGCAGATATTAGATGTACACCTTGGTGAGTTTAATATCTAATAGCGTGATATTTGTATGTTTATTATTTTATTGTTCTTAGTTGTTCTCTGTGGGATAATATATTACTATTCAGAGATCTTCCCTCTGTTATGTAATATTGCTTGTATTTTTTTATTCTCTCCTCTAATGCAGTGTTTTGAATCAGGTCTCAACTAATCCCAGGCGCCAGGACAAATTTCCTTGTCGACATGGCGCGGCGCCTAGTATTTGTGACACTGTTCAGCCTTTGAGGTGACCGGCTGCCTGAGATTGTAGGTGGGCAGTCAGCTCACGCAGGGCTGAGGCGGGCAGGCAAGCGGATATCCAGCTCATTGAGTACTGTTGGATTGAGGCGGGCGGCTGTGTAGGAAAGGCAGGCAGCTGAATGAGCGCCCTCGTGCACCTTTCCGTGATGCCGAGAGCCAGAATATGACGTCATTCTGGCCCTGCATCACTTAACAGCGCTCTAGGGAGCAGAGCAGGAAGATTTCAGCAGCCCGACTGGACCCCAGGGAAAGCTGATTTAAAATAAAAAGTAAGGATTTCTGAGTGAGTGTTGCAGTGTTTGTGTGTGAAATCAGTTAAATTGTGTGTCTGTGAGTTAGTGTCTGTCTGTGTGTCTGTGAGTGTGTATGTTTAGGTGACCTGCCCCCCTCCAATCACAGGGAAAGGTGTTTTTACTCGCCTTTTTCCCACGCCGTGCTGGTGATCCCGCGGCTGGCCCCACCTGCATGACTGAGATCATCAGTCTTGACAATCTCCGCCAATCCAATGCTTCCCCATAGAAAAATATTGGGAGACTATTGTGCAAGCGCGGCAAAACGTCATGCTACGCAATCAACTTCTCCTCATAGAGATGTATTCAAACAATGCATCCCTATGGGGAGCATTAACGTAGGTGCTGTACACTGGAGGCCGTCTGAGTGACTGTCACTAAAGGAGTTACCAGAGCAATTACCTTTAGTCTGAAAAGTCAGTGTTTACATTGAAAAACGTGCAGGGACAGTATATAGGCTATAGTGTCCCTTTAAGAATAGTATTTTTGACGTTGAAATATCTGTCTCCTTACTTGTTTTGCTGGCTCCTAGATTTCAAGCAATTTTGTCGAGCCCTGTTTTGAATTACATTCCAATCTGGAAACCTTTGTAAAGGGGTTGTTGTGTCCCTAATATGTGAATCTATATTTGTATGGTTTTGAACCGTGCACGATGTCTCATTGGTTCAGGGGTCGATTACATTGGGTTAAATTGGTAAAGCCCAAAAAGCAAGGTGGGCAGCAACCCACTATATTTAAACTTCACCAGCCGCCACTACAGATATTTGGAAACTATCAGTAGTAGTGTGTGAATACAATACAGTATTTAAATGTTATAACGAATTACCCTGGAGCAGACTAAGTTGCCTCTACCTGTCCTAATGCATATTTTTACAATATTTGTCTCTTCCCTATAATCTAACCAATCAGATCAGTTCTTTTATCCTGGTTTGCCTGTCAGATTAGCAGATCCTGTAAGGAATCCAGGCTGGGATTCAGAGAGCGGTTTCTGGTGGTGTTTTTTTATGGTCGAATAAATTCTAGATTAGAGAGCTGATGTCTTCCTGGTGCTGTACAATTTAAGTGCTTCGATTGTATCTGCTGAGTGCCCCTGACTATCTGAATGATAGTAATTGTGTTTCTAAATTAAGATCTTTAATGAGTGCTTTATTAAATCACGCACCAAATCAGGCAGCCGGACGGGAACATATGTATATTTCTGAAAACCCTGAATGCTACCAGCTGTGTGGAATTAAATGGCTTGTGCCAAGTGGATGCTTTGCTTTTTTTAAACTGTTTTCATGGGGCATCAACAATTCCAGCAATATTGTTTGTTTGTGTTTTTTTTAATAATGCTTGATTTGTTAATTTTTCATGATTTTTTTTTTTTTCTCCGAATGGCAAAGCTGAGGCAAAAATAGCCAAACTGAGACTATAGCTTAGTTGGAGACCTCCGTTTTGCCATTCTCATTTAGTTTGTGAAAATTAGCCCTGTTAATTCTTCCTTCAATCACTGTAGATGTTTAGGAATAGACTACATTTGTTCCTAAAATAAAACCGGTTAGTCAAATATTTATTGTCAACATGTTACACAGTGGTTTTCTGCTGGCCAGCAGAGGATGTGATCTTTACTAATATACTAACTAGAATATACTGTTTTATTGCTCAGTTTATAAATTGTATGAATGATAGTATGCTCAACTTTTATCTTGGTTCTCTGCCCCCCTCTCCTAAGAGTCCATGGCATAAATTTCATGTAAATACTGTTTTGATCACAATGACATGTGTAATAAAATGTATGGGTTTTGTTTGGTTTTAATTGATTATGCTATGTTCTGAAGCGCTGCATTATATTTTGCAATTTCTCTTGAAAATGTGATGGTTCTCAAGTCACTGTTCAGCCCAACCTACTTATACAAATGGATTTACAATATTGTGATTTTCTGTAGCATTGACTGAATTTAGGGCAGTTAGTGATCTCCAATTATTATCACACATGTAGAAAACAAAAAAAAACACATACACAACTATAATTATAACTAGCCAATCTGTCATGCATGCATTCATGGCTAGTCAGCCACACATAACTAGCCAGGCAGTCACACATGCATGCATTCATAACTATCTGTTCTCATAATAGATATCATGATTTACATAATAATGCTGATATGTCTAACGCTAGAGCTCCCCAATTAATTGATCAAGTGTGTTTTATTAAATAAACGTTTCCGTTGTTATAATGGTTAATAAATATAAAAATGTGTATGCGCATTTTAAATGTGTGCTATTGCATTGCAATCCATGAATATAGCAGTTATTCATGTCTGTGTAATTCATTTAATTTAAAAACAATAAGTAGGGGCCCCGTTTCATGGCTGTAAAAGTTGTTTGTGACTCAATTTCCTAAACACACACCATGTGGGGCAAATGGGCACATTTCTATCTGTTCTTAATGCTATTTTCTGTCATAGATCAATAGAACAAGTCATTATCATAAGTGCAAATTAAATTGCCACCATGACTGCTTCTTATTGTCTTATCACAGTGTATCTAAATTAAGATATGTAGAGGAGGGGCAAGTACAGCCAAAACAGAATGGATTACATGATGTTACATTGTTAAAACCTCTATTCCAAGTATAAACTAACTGGGTTAAAATGAAATGACAGAAGTCATTTTATTTACTGCAGTCCTGATGGTGAATTAAGACAGCCATTGCCCGGGGCTTGAAAGATGCATGAGGTCATGTGACTGCAGGCAAGGCAGCTCCTCACTGCTAGCTCAATATCTTTGGTGCTGTCTTAACGGAGCTCAGCTGGTGGAGGGAGGTTTTCCCATGTCTCGCAGCACATCCTTTGTTTGCCAGGGCCCTAATCCCCAGCTGAAACACTTCCTTTTTATCCCACATCTCTCCCCATCTCGCAGCCAGTGCTGCTAATTCCTGATAGACCTACAGCAGGTTACACAGCCCAGTGGCTTTATAAAACACGTTGAGCTGCCTGTGAGATCTCGTCGAGCCTTGAACGTGCTTTGTCTTATTTTCGTTCTCTGCTTTGTCACTAGCAGAGGACTCCGCAGAGCAAGCGTGATTCTGGCAGTAAGGATGCAGAGAAGCAGGCTGTCAGCACTTCGGAAATCTCCCAGGGCAGCACCGTTGGAGGCGGACAGGTGAAAGAAAATGTACAGTATAATTTTCTTTGTTTATTTGAGAGTGTAAAGGGGCATTTTAAATATTTAATTTTTTGGGGGGGGAGGTGGGAGGGTATTTTGTTTTTACTTTGATTTGAAGGTCATTAGTGTTGTCTTGTATTCTGTTTTTGTTAATGGACTGGTAAAGGTTGAAATATGCTCACTAACTATAATAATTGGGTTGAAAATGTTAATTGCAGCAGAAATAAAGTGGGATTTAATGATTGAATGTAACTTACATAATAGGACAGCGTGGCATGTGAGCTGGTTGTGCCTGTAGTAAAATGCTGCAGTGCCAGTTAGGTGGGCTTTCTTTAAATGGCTGGCGCAGGATTGTTGGCGTTTATTTTCTTTGTTTTGGTGGCTGCAGAAATTATCTTTTTTTTTTTTTTTTTTTTGGAAGCAGCTTTGATTTGTAAATGCTATAGGTGATTAGCATGACAGTTTTTTTTACCTGCTGAGATATAATTGCTGGATTACAGCTGTGAGTTTATTCCAAGGGTACATACTTTCCCTTTCATGATTTGACACTAGTTAATGATGTTCTATCACCTCCTCAAAGCAATCTGTTGGGCACTTCCCTGGCATGCAAATGGTTAATATAATCTTGCATGCGGTATTAAGTGTGATTTGAAGGGTTCTGATTGCACAGTGCCCTAGCAAGCATTGATGTAACAGGGCAGTCATGGGTTGTTAACCCCTTTATGGTATTTTCACTTAAAGTCAACAGCTACATTGAAACAAACTGGGTTAAAGAAAACTTTGAGTCTGTGACAATGCCCATTACCGGTATGACTTGGTAGGACTAGAAGAGCGTGTGTAATCCCGGTCTTATCCATACATCCAGTGGTGGCCAGAAACAGTTATTTAGTGTTAAACTGTGCAAATAGTTTGATGAATGGAAGGACAGTGTCAGGGCACCACAACCACTGCCTACACTGTCCCTTTAACAAAGCATCTGCAACTGCTTTAAATGCCGGTTACTAAAAATGACCGCATTGCCTACAGGTTTATAGCCATTTTTAACCCATTGATTGTGAAGATTAATTTAATCGGCATAAATGGAGAGTTGGTATTTCTGACAGTCTTTATTGTATAAAAAGTTTATATCTCCTGCTCTGTAAATTAAACTTTAATCACACTCAGGCTCCTGCCGGGTCTAGAAGGCTACGAACAGCAGGAGATAAGACATTCTAACTTAAACAGACTGTGCAATTAAGGAAGTATTAACAGATCTTTCTGTACAGGAAGTGTTTAGGAAGGCTGTGCAAATCACATTCAGGGGGGTGTGACTAGGACTGCATAAACAAAGTGCAATAAATTAAGCAGTGAGACTGCAGGGGCATGATCTATACACCAAAACTGCTTCATTAGGATAAAGTTGTTTTGGTGACTATAGTGTCCCTTTAAAGGAGATGTTTAAAAAAGATGTGTGAAACTGTTTTTTATTTAAAAGACTAAAACAAGGTGCATTATTCTTTGATAAATGCCTGAAAATGCATTGTGTGATAGTCTTGCTTCCTGACATGCCACACATTTTGGCAGTATCTCTAGAAAATGCACTTATTGTCTGTAGTTCATAATGCAGTAAACTCTGCTGGAGTGTAAAAGAACTAGTCTGTCCAACAGTCTCTGCAATCCTCTAATAATGTTTTTATGAATAGCATTTAAATCTGCTCGTCACAACCTAGTTTAGTGCATGAGAATGTACAGAAAGATTCTTATATTACCAAATTGATTGCAGAGCTTGTGTTTATTGGAGCAGATTTAGTTAATGTTGAAATAAATGTCACGGTCATTGACACCAGTAAAAATCGATTGGTTTTTCATGTATTTTTCAAAAAGAAAATAAACGTCAGGTTGTTTTGAGGGGTTGTTTGGGGTTGTTTTTTGTTGTTTTGGATTTGGGGAGGGGAAGAGAGTTGTGTTTTTTGTTTTACTGTGTCCCAAACTCATTTGAAATGACATGTTCAACACAGCAAATAAACAGTTGTGTATTTATTAAGATATTTAATGGTTACTAGTCATTATAGTAAAGGCTGATTTCCATGTTTTTGCATTCACTGTGCTTACAATCTTCCACTGGTTACCCACCCTTCTAGCTGCATATTCAGATTACCATAGATATTCACCATTGTACACACACCAATACACTGACTGACATTATGTTTCTACGCAATGTACAAGGTTGTTTACATTTTATCTTACACTGGTTTTTCACACACACACACACACACACACACTCTCCCTCTCCCTCCCCCTCTCCTAAATGTGGACAGCAGTGATTGTGACTGTCTCTCCGTTTCCTTGGCAGTAAAAAAAAAAATATATATATATATATATATATATATATATATATTAACTGTGCCAGGTGGACAGGAAACCATGAAAGACCCAAAAATCGTGTAGCAGTCATGGTGACGGGAGTCTTTATTCGCCATTCCCACCATTTTCTGTCAAACTGTGACAGGGACATGCCAAACATAAAACAGCTCAAACAGCACAGACTATTGCTTGCCCGTCAAAATTTGGGAGTTTAACTTCTTCTGCGTTATTCATCCAAAACTGTCCTACCTCGTGCGGCGATGGTGGGATGCAAACTCTGACCTGCTCCCCCATCACCCATTGTTTTCAAAAGTCTTCATTATCTGACTATTAACAGAAGAACCAGGGCTTGGATGCAGACCGAACCCCTGGTTTTATCAAATTGCTGAAATGTTAAAGAGAAAATAGCGGAAGGCACACAGAGACTCCTTACACCATAACCACTACAAGTATTTATGGAGCTTCAATTGTCCCTTTAATAAAGCATGTCTCAGCAGACCCGTTGCTTTATCTTCTCAGATTGTGTACTGAATAGAAACAGCCTTCTACATTTCCTGTATTTTATGACGTTGTTATTGGTTCATGTATTGGTTACACTAATTTGTAGATATTTGGGGAGGGTTATTTACAGTGTTCGACTTTATAATGGTAAGTTCTAAGGCAGGATTGGCAACCTTGTGCACTCCAAATGTTGTAGACTACATCTATACTTACAGTCATAATGCTGACAAAGTATCAGGAGAGATGTAGCCGCACAGCATCTGTAATGCCGATGTTTGCCTACTCCTTTTCAAAGTTATGCCAAAAGCAAAAATATACTAATGTGGAAGGAAAATCAAACCTGTATTATTTGAAATTAAAGGGACACTATAATCACCAGAACATCTTCAGGTAGTTGCATTTGTTCTGATGCGTATAGTCAGTCCCTGCAGGCCTTTTGCAGTAAACACTGTCTTTTCAGAGAAAAGAGGTGCTTCCTGGGGCAGTGCTCTACAATGTGACTGACATTCAGTGTCTCCACCCTCTGCATGGAGACACTGAACTTTCCTCTTAGAGATGCATTGATTCAATTAATCTCTAGGAAATGCTGATTGGCCAGGGTGGCATATTCCTCACCATCCCGGCCCGCCTCCTTGGCTGGGATCATACGAATTGACCATCTCAGCCAATCCAAAGCTTTCCTATGGGAAAGCATTGTGTTTGGCTAAGATCATCACTTCTGATTATGTCAGCCAAGGAGGCAAATCAGGGGCAGAGCCAGCACCAGCAGACTGGAATAAAGGTAAGATTTTACTATATTTAGGGTACTAAGGGGGGGGGGGGGGGGGTTAGATAGTGTTTTTAACACTATAGGGTGAGGAATACATGTTTGTGTTCCTGACCCTATAGTTTTCTTTTGTGTATTTCCAATGAATGTCACAACTACTACCGGACTATATATAACACATCTTCATCCTCCTGCAGGACTTAAAGGGATACCATAAGCACGCAGACCGCTTCAGCACATTGAAGTGTTCTGGATGCAGTGTCCCTGTCCCCTTAACCCTGCAGTGTTATTGTAGTTTCTGAGAAATTGCAATAATTACATTGCGGGACTAAGACTGTCCCTAGGGGTTGTCAATCATCTAAATACAGTAAGGGTTTATTAACCTTTCCACTGCTGGGGAGAGGGGCTTTCCATTGATTTGCAGTGTACAGATTCCTTCATAATTGTGTGTGTAGCCTATGTGCCAATATAGTGCTTTGCAGCAAAGAATTTAAAATTTTTACTTTGAGCCAAAACTGAAATAAAATGGTGCATAATTGCTAGCTTAGCTATAATGACATGCAAGCTGAAAAATGTGGAAACTTAAGACTTAGGGGTCTTGACATTGTTGTCTGTTAAAATAATTGCTGTTATGGTATTGAGGCCCTCTGTCTTAAATGGATACTATAGGCACCAAAATACTTTAGCTTAATGAAGCAGTTTTGGTGTATAAAACTAGTTTCAGTTCTCTGCCATTTAGGAGTTAAATCACTTTGTTTATACAGCCCTAGAACACCTTCCTGCATGTGACTTCCAGAGCCTTCCTAAACACTTCCTCTAAAGAGATCTAATGCTTAAACCCCTTTTATTGCACAGTCTATTTAGAATTAATT
Organism: Pelobates fuscus; assembly: GCF_036172605.1. Lineage (NCBI taxonomy): Eukaryota > Metazoa > Chordata > Amphibia > Anura > Pelobatidae > Pelobates > Pelobates fuscus. The sequence goes on along the minus strand of NC_086321.1, from coordinate 17,770,066 downwards.
AGAATGTATCTTCTGCCCTGTAAATAGCTTGCAAAACTTTCCAGGAGCCTCATGTCTGTTATTAAAGTTCGTTACAGATAAAAACATCTAAAGCAAGTTAACTTCAGATTTAAAATGAAACCTTTTTTTTTTTCTTTTTTTTCCCCTCTCAATGCAAGCTGTGTCAGTCACAGCCAATGGAGGCTTGGACAGAAACAAAAGTGCTTTAACTCCTAAATGGCAGAGATTGAGCAGTGAGTCTGCAGGAGGATCTATACACCAAAACTGCTTCATTAAGCTATAGTTATTTTAGTGTCTATAACCTACGCGGGTCTCAATACCTTAACAGCAATTTTTTTTTAACAGACAAGAATGTGAGGACCCAAGTTGTGAACATGTACAATGGGCTGTCCCAAGTAGAGTTATAACATTTACAGGGAAACACACTAATAAGTAGATAGTGGACAGAAGAACAGGTGCTATATAATTTAGCTTACCGGGCCAGAGGAATCAAAAGATGGAAGATGCATGTAAAAAGGAAAAAACCATTATATAAGGTAAAACAAAAGTAAGTTCGGACAGTTTCAGACAGAGGGATCTACCTTCTTCCATAGCTATTATGCGGCCTGTCATCACAGCAACCTCCTCCCTCACACAGCACTGCGAGCCTGAAGCATTACATTAATGTCCTGTAGCAGGGCAAATAAAATGGTTGAGGGAGCATTATCCTCCATGCCTCAAAGCAGTGATACCTGCATGAGAGGTCCTCCTCCTGTAAACTGTCAGCCTCCGAAGTAGTGGGTTCCACACTGTTTGTTTTTGTGGTTTTTTTTTTTTAACATTGCTACATAGTCAGCGGCTAGTTGTATGCTACAAACAGAACTGGCAAATGCAATCTAAGGCTCGAATCAAAGCAGTGCGGCTGTATTGAGTGGGCACTGGCTCTGTTCCCCAATAAAGTAGTATATTTTTAATGTATTAACAGTCTTAGCGTCTGATTTGGGACTTTGTATCTATATTCTTACATACCTCTGTACTAAGTCTATTCTACCCACCATGAAATTGGCTAAATCATAATGATTTGATGGGTTAGTGTAAAAATGCAACTATATATGTGGCTTATTTACTTCATGTATCTTTAAACATTCTCAAAATTATTCATTGTTTTATTTTTTTCGTTTAGCGTAGTAATCACAACAATAATTATTTCACTTCTTTCTTAAAGAAATAATGTTGTGTATTACTGTATTTCCTTTCCATTTTTTCATACTGTCCCATCTTGTCCGCAGTTTGTTTGGTTCTGTGAAACTAATGTGCAAAGCAAGTTCTTTGTCATTTTACAAAAAAAATGCTTTTTGAGCCAGATGGCTTCTGGATGGTCCCTGGGGTCTTTCATGGGACATCTGGGGAGTATCTTATTCTGTGTATGCGGCAGGGGTAGAGAAGGTTAATCAGTGGCTGAGTTAATGGATCAAGCTGTAATCCTTTCCTACCCGAGAGACTAAACCCGTATGCTCGTTTATTCTAGAGTAGTGAATATTTTATGGTGCCGTGACAAGCAGCATTGCCAGTTGAGCAGATTCCTATTCCATAGTCTGTTTTGTTTGTTGCTGCTTTACTGTAGCACACCTACCGAGCTTCTGCTTGCTATAGAATATTCCGTGCAACAAGGAGTTCTATGGGGCTAAGTCTGAAGAATGTATTCAGCCATCAGTGAATACATGTTTTGAAAGTGCGGGTTATGGAAAGTAAAGTTTGTGTAGCTCCCATCATATGATGGCAGAAATATTCAATTTCAATAAAGGTCGTGCGTAGCATTCCGTGCGCCAGGCTTTGATGGGTGGCTGTATGGATGTATGACCCGGATGAAGAAATAGAGTATCTGCACTAATGATTCTTCCCAGACTCGTGGATGGCCAAAACGTAAATCATTGCCTTTGGTTGGAAATTATCTTGCATGGTCCTCTCTGGGTCCCGTAATGTACCTTCCAAAAACAGGGTACTTTGCAGTATTGGCAGTCTATTATAATCTGTAGCCATTTATAAGTATCCCCCTCCCCCCAAGATAATTTGTTTGCTTTAAAGCAGCACTTCTTGATGTCTGACAAGAGCTTCTGTCTGTTTGTTTTTTTTGCTATATAAAGTCTGCATGGATACATATACGACATTGCCAGTTAACCCAATAAACCCTGCAGTGATCTCAGGACCGTAGCTTTGTGGATTACCCCATGTTTCCCCATTTGACATGCATTGTCATTATTCTAGCTGTGTGTTTTGGGCCATTGTATTAGCTGTAAGGTCCGCTTTCAGTCAATAGGTCTAGCACCACCGGGAAAAGCCATATGGCAAATTCTTCCAATTTGTACCTTACTGCTGTCCGTGTACAATTGATTTCTCTAGGTCACATGAGGTTTCTCAATGCTGAATTTTAACTGAACATCTACTCTGTTTCACTACAACTATTCTCATCATTATTCGTGGAAATGGTTGTCTTGAAAGCTGAGTGGCTTTAGAGGGACACTCCGGGCACCATGGCTCCTTATGCTACCTGCAGAGGTTATAGTCCTTGATTCCATGCACATACATGCTTTAAACTACAGCAGTTGACTAAAATCTCTTCAGGTTCATGCTTTCTTCTACTGCCTGTTAGGTTAAAGGAGTGACCAGTACTCAGATTTATACTGAATGTCTTGCAATTCTTCCATCTCCCCTGTCACAGATCACCCACTTTGTATCACCATCTATCCTCACTGCCATCCAAAAATCTCTGCCCAAGAAAACTAATAAACAAATCTCCTTAAATGTTCACCAGAACTGTGAGCTATACATGGAATGGCTGATTTCCCCTGATTGTGTGTGCCAGCAGTATAAACCGTATTTTAGATTTCAGTTTATAAATAATCTGCAGTCAAGGATGGTGCCCAGATCCCAGTGTGACCAGCACGCTGTAGGAGGTTTCAGCCATAATTGGGAATTTATGTCAATGTCCATTGCATACTAGTTTTGTTATTGCATCACTGTTTAACATACCCACTTATTAGAAAGCAATCCATGTGCAGCTGATATTTATGTCCACTATTTTTTTTATTTTCGCAGGGTTCATCCACTCGAGTGGACCATGACACAGCCGGTGTTATGAGCTCCAACACCACCTACTCCGTTCCGCGAAGGCTAACAAGTCACCTGGGTGCCAAGGTAAATGAAGGCTGCATCTTGCTCTTTACTCATATTACGAGTAAAATCAGATATTCTCTCTCCATTATTTACATACAGAACTCACAATATATTTTATAGGAAAATAAATTGTGTGTGCATCTGTGTTTTGTGGCAGGGGTCGGCTGTGTATTTCTTTTATATATATATATATATATATACAAACCACACTCCAATCACATGAAGAAGCAGGTCCTAAACTGGACCATGGCCAGCACCAGACCAAAGAAGTAGATATCAATGGTAGACAGAGGATCCAGGCACTCCCAAGTTTCTTCAAATGTGCCACATCACAGCACACTTTCACTTTGCAATAGCATAGTGAAAGAGTGTAAAACAAACTCATTAAGTGATCAATTATCAATTTGTAATTAAACCTTGATATAATCAATTAGGTATAAGTTGGTTCTCACATTTGCTCCACATAAAGTTCCCACCTTGGTCGACTCAAAAGCTAATTTAAATCATCAGAGGGAAAGAAGTGAACTAATAAAGCACCACAGAAGCGCCTGATAATATAAGTCTAAACAATTACTTCCCAGATAAGGTAGGACTTCAAAAACACACCCCTCCCGTCGGGCGCGTGACGTCATGACGCATGAATGTGGGAGTGGCGTCAACATGTAACATGACGCGTGACTTTTTAATTTTTTTTTTATTCTTTGTTTTGAAAGTGCAATAAGGTTAACATACATGCCCGCAGTGCCGCAACAGCAGCTGCTGGCTATTCAAGGCATACAATATCATGTCATAGGCTTAAGTTGCACATTTTAGTATGTTAACTAGTCGATACAACTCATACTGTATTACAGATATTGGTTAGTAATAAGAAACGGTTACTCATGGTTTTGTTAACAGTTGTCTTTGTTGTGCAGGCTGCTGCGTTTGTAAATAATAGGTCAGAATATTAAAGTAATAGTTTAAACATGCGAAAATAATAACAATAATTTCTTAGGTGTGAGCGTCTTAAGGTCGGTTTGGGAGTTGACACATGTTTGCGGGTGAGCGGGTAAAACTGTCAGCTTTTTCTTTAGTCATAGTGTGGCTGCTTTAGGCTGTCAGTTTTCGGTACCTTATATTCTGTCGCTGCTAGTGGCTATTCTGGTATTTGCGCGTAGATGAACACTACTGTTGTAATCCTAGTTGTCGCCTAGCCGTCTGTAGGTATGTCACGTCTGTTCGTATTATATGTCTCGCTTTGCTCTCCTTGTTCCAGCTCTACCTCATTTATATACTCATCTGGGATGTATTTTAAGCTGCTTAGGGGGTGTCTTGTAACCCGACTTGCTGTGTAGTGTACCTTACAGTATGGTGTCTACTGCTTCTCCTCCCCGCACGAGTTGTGTCCCTCCTCCTTCCCCTCTCGCTGGGTCACTCGTACCTCCTTGTCACCCCTCATATTTCTGGCGGGGGCTATGTGGTTAAAGTGTTGGACTTGAGGAGTCCGGGTCCGTGGGGCTGTCTATACGATGTCAGGGGGTGCGTCTCTGAGTAGAGGAGTTAAGAGGGAAGTAACAAACGAAAGGGGATGTATACCAAAAACAAACTAAATACAACAATAATTGACAAGATAGGTATTTGAGAGGCTGTAAAGTGCCTAGTTCACCCAAGTGTCTCCAGCCAGCCAGGGAGGCAGGTGTGTGGTCAGGTAGACGTGGCCTTCTTTGCACCCCTGACCCCTCAGGGCCTCTTTCCCATGCTGCGTTGTCGCCGGTGGTGTTTGGGGTCTCGCTTCTCCCCTGTTCTGGGGGTACATGCTTGGGGAGTTGGAGCTCCATTATAAAGTTTGTGGGGTCTTCCTCTGCTGACAACGGAAAGATTTTGTCCCCGCGTGGCACCACCAGCGTGCCGGATGCTCCCCATCTGTATCTGATGCCCAGGTCTCTCAGCTGCCGGGTAATTGGCATGAACCTTCTCCTCTCCAGCAGAGTTGCAAATGGTAGGTCGTCAAATACCTTGATGTGGAGGTTATCCACCGTGATGGTGGGCATCTTCCTTGCGTGGGCCATGATTGCTGCTTTTACCAAGGTGTCTCGGGTGATTGCGATAATGTCCCTGGGTGCGTCTGCGGGGGCGGTCGCGGCCTTCCGCATCCTGAATGCCGCCACTATGGGCCATGTTTTGCCGTTTTTCTTTGCACCCATCGTGATCGCCAGTTTGTTTGTAAACTCCAGCAAGGCCTCAGGGCCTATGGTTTCTGGTGCTCCGCAGATGCAGATATTTATCTTGCGATACCTGGTCTCTATCGCGGTCACCGTGCGGGTAAGACGTGAAAGTTGTTGGGCCAGGGAGGTCACTTTGGTCTGGGTCTCTGCGATGAGAGCGTCTCTGTCCCCTTCTCTATTCTATACTGCTCCCAGTCGCGTTGTAACTCCAGTTATCTCATACCGTACCTCGTCCAGATCCGACTTCCATAATTTTCGTAAGTCGAGCAGTAGCTTTTTAATATCACCTTTTGTAGATGGCGAGTCCTCAGAGTCGGACTCTTCTCTCCGGTAGACTGCTTTGGCGGTCTGTGTGGACGAGGGGTCCCCTTCGTGGGTCAATGCCTCTGATTCGCTGGAGCTTTGGTTACTGTCCTGCGCCATCTTGGTCTGTATCGGCTTTTGCGGCATATTGAAGGACCGCCTGATGTCTGACGTATATGAGCCCTCCTGGCCGGTTAGTTTCTTGTGTTTTCGTCCCATCACTTAGCTGAGGGTGTCCGGGTCAATATTAAGCCGGTTTTCTGCTCTTTTTGCTGCAACTTCGTGGCAATTTGTCTTTTTAAACGGTGTGTTCAGCCGGAGCTCCTCACCCGCACGTCTTGTTAACTTCCCAGCTAGCCACGCCCCAGCCGACGCGTGACATTTTAACACATTTAAAGATATTTGGAGTGCCTGGATCCTCTGTCTACCAGTGTATTTTTTTATGTGACATATTGGATAGAATTGCAAGTGTCTCTTTAATGTTCTCCATTTCTGGAATGTATTGTATGTATCTCAGTCTAGGGGGGATTTGACTAGAGAAGATGCTTATAAGTGTTTTTTATTGTCCTCTTTGTTTTTTTTAATCAACAGGTGGAAATGGTATATTCACTTCTGTCCATGCTTGGCACTCATGACAAGGACGACATGTCCCGAACCTTACTAGCCATGTCCAGCTCTCAAGATAGTTGCATTGCCATGCGCCAGTCTGGGTGTCTTCCCCTGCTCATCCAGCTCTTGCATGGCAATGATAAAGATTCTGTGCTTCTTGGAAACTCTAGAGGAAGTAAAGAGGCACGCGCCAGAGCCAGCGCAGCCCTGCACAACATCATCCACTCTCAGCCAGACGACAAACGTGGGAGGAGAGAGATCCGCGTCCTGCACCTCCTGGAACAGATCCGTGCCTACTGCGAAACTTGCTGGGAATGGCAGGAGGCACATGAGCAAGGAATGGACAGAGACAAAAATCCAAGTATGTGAGAATCAGAAGAAAGTTAAATAATCAGAACTAGTTGGATTTTTTTTTTAAGCGAGAGCAGGAGAATCTGACTCTGTTTTCACAATTTCAAGAATAGCAAATAGAGAAAAAGTGAGAAAGATAAATAAAAAAGAAGCGATAAGGGAGAAAAATGAATATCTACCTGCAGCAAAGGGATAAATAGGAGAGCCATCGTAGTGAGCAGGCTAAAATCAACTAGAAGTAAACTCCAGCCAAGTATCCCATGCTTTATAAAAGTTTAGAGTGTCAATTAAACAATTATGAGTGTCCTTGACCATTGCCTTTCTGATGGAAGAAGTCCAGTCATGAAGCCACCCTTGTTGTATCATAACATTTTATTGTAAAAAAAAAAACAAAAAAAACAGAATGATTAAATTTTCCTGCTCCACATGTCAAAATCTGTGTTTTATATCAATGGTTATCTTCTTTAAGCAGGAAATATATATATATATATATATATATATATATATATATATATATATAGGCACTTCTATGATTCTTCTTGTTCCACACAGGAATATTCCTCCAGAAAGTAACAAAGGCTACAATATATGTTGCAGAAAGCATGTTTTTTTTTTTGTTTGTGTTTTTTTTTTCATGGAGCGATACTGCAGAGACTTCTGCAATGTGTTTCTTGTATTCCCGTGAATAACTTTTGCAGGACATATTCCGATCATTGAAATATCTCCTAATGTGTGTTTATTGCTGCAGTGCCGGCTCCAGTGGATCATCAGATCTGCCCCGCCGTGTGTGTCCTGATGAAACTGTCATTTGACGAAGAACACAGACACGCAATGAATGAACTTGGTAAGTGAGAAGCGGTCACCACTTTTTGCTGCCAGCATTGGACAAAGAGAAATTATCATAAATAATTATTATTCAGGTTTTACTGAATCCAGAGCAATGTGAAAACACGTTGGGGAGTGTGTGGTACATAGCAAGTCGATCATTATACTAAAGATATGTCAATACAGAGAATAAGAAGTAAATATGCAAGAAATGCTACAGATTATTTGTTGCAACATGAATTGATTCCTAAATGATTTTGCTTATTGGACATGTTGACTGTATCTTTCCCGGTTGTCTACAAATTTTAATGATCATTAAAAATCTAGATTTGTGTGACAACACTGATCATCACTCCTCCATAATGAGGCAGCCAGAGTTACTGTACAAGGCAATACATAATTGTGTCTGTCTGAGGATCTTTACTTTTATAAACTCTACGGCTCACCATCTTCTTTCACACGTTGTATTTGTAGAAATGTCCTAAATGTGACCAGTTTATTATATGAGGTATTGGATTCTGTGAACGAATGATCGTACATTGCATTGTGGTTTCTAACCCACAGGTGGATTGCAGGCTATTGCTGAGCTTCTACAAGTAGATTGTGAGATGTACGGACTTATTAATGACCACTACAGCGTTACACTACGCCGCTATGCAGGCATGGCTCTGACAAACCTGACCTTTGGGGACGTAGCCAACAAGGTAGAGGCAGCGTTTACTCATTTAATTATTTCCTGCACGCTCTGCAGACATGTACAAACCGGTAACAGTCTTGTGTGAACAAATAATGACTGTTTTCTTGGTTTCGTTTTTGTTTCAGGCCACTTTGTGCTCAATGAAGAGTTGTATGCGGGCCCTTGTAGCCCAGCTGAAATCAGAAAGCGAAGACTTACAACAGGTAATTAATTGCCATTCTTACATCTTCTTATATTAAAACATGTTCATTAAAAGTGCCTCAGATAGCTTTCTGTCTAGGCTATGTCAGCCCTTTGATATCATACAGTCTATTCGTTTCTGTTTTACATGGAATACAATTGTTTTTGAGCTGTTGATTATCCTAACAGGTTTTAATTTCTCTTTACACAAAAATTTTTGGTTACCCCCTACCTCTCTGTACGTAGTGACCAAGTATTTAATGCCGAATCACTTTTTTAAAAAGCGAATTCTTCAGTTATTGTTTTTTTTTTCATTGCAGTTTTAAATATCAATTTTTTAGCTTGCAATCACTGAAGCTGTGTACAGTACTCCACTATAATATTGATATGCATTTTGTTCTTGCAGGTTATTGCAAGCGTACTTCGAAATTTGTCTTGGCGAGCAGATGTAAATAGCAAAAAAACTCTGCGTGAAGTTGGTAGCGTGAAAGCGTTGATGGAATGTGCACTAGAAGTGAAGAAGGTAAGTGCGTCCACGGTTTGGCCAGTCTGGACATTACAGGATCTATATAGGGCTGGTTAGAAGGCATTGTAACTTAATTGTGGACCTGGGTATTGAAACAGACAACCACTCCAGGTGTAAACCAGTAACAGAGTGCACACCACCATTGTTTGCCCATTCGGGCCCTAAGTGCTGCTGCAGAGTTAAATATTGTTTATCTTGCACATCTCTGCACAACTATACTAACTGAGATTGAGCACTTTCTACTTCATAATAGCATTCGCATAAAACCTCACCCGGTGAAAGAAATTCATTTTATCTGTAATTAGAGCTAAAGGTGAAATTATTCAGGCCATTGATTCATCCTGAAATTGTTAAAAAGGCCCATTCCAGTTTAATTCAATAATGTAATAAATTGTAATCCTTCTTTATTTGAAGGTAAAGTTATATATCTGTCTGTCTGACATGCACCAGATCTATCTCTGAGTAATGATATCTTGCAGAATGTTATCCAGGTGCGCAACATTTGTGGGACTGACGGCATTGTGTCTTCTTTCTTATCCTGCTAGGAATCGACGTTGAAGAGTGTTCTAAGTGCATTGTGGAACCTATCCGCTCACTGCACAGAAAACAAAGCTGATATATGTTCTGTGGACGGGGCATTGGCATTCTTAGTTGGCACTTTAACTTACCGAAGTCAAACCAATACCCTGGCCATCATTGAGAGCGGTGGTGGAATACTGCGCAATGTGTCCAGTTTAATTGCCACTAATGAAGATCACAGGTTTGTATATATTTCAATATAGAGAGAGAATGTGTAATGGTTTGGGTTTAATAAGAAAAACAAAGTCAATTTGTATTTGTATAGTTAAACATTAAAGAAAAACGACAGTGTAAGGACTACAAACCCTGTCCCCTGTCTAGTTTACTTGTAAAAAAAAAAAAAAAAAAAAAAGTTAAAGATTACCCCGTGTTTAAAACAAAATGGTAAAGAACGTTATAGTAACAGTAAAATTGGGCCCCACATGACATTGGCATATCTGCATGTGCCCAGTTCAAGACTTTATCAGTACAATATTGTCCTGGTAAAGGGACAATCCACTGCCCAAATACAGAAATTAAAAATCACGGTTTAGTAGATATACCCCCAATGACAAAATGCAGGAATTTCAAGGAATTCTCTAGTACCAGGAAAACAAACCCGTTTTCTTGGCACTGTAGAATCCTGTGGTGCCCATCTCCCTCCCGCCCCACAGCCCTGAAGGGGTTAAAACCCATTCATTCACTCACCTGAATCCAGCGCTGATGTCCCTGGGCGCTGGGTCAGACTCCTTCAATGGCCTCGCTCGTATTAGGATTTCCTCATAGGAAAGTATTATTCATTGCTTTCCTATGGGGATTCCGGTGACACTGGATGCGGAGCGTGAGGACGTCCGGCGTCGTTTAGACGACCAAAAGTTGTCCAAGCCCCTGGAAGTTCCTCTCTACAAGACAGCCACTAAAGGAGGACTTAACCCTGCAAGGTAATTTTCTCAGAAACTGCAATAATTACCACTGTAGGGCTAAGTGATATGGGACATTACACCCAGACCACTTCAATGAGCTGAAGTGGTCTGGGTGCCTACAGTGTCCCTTTCATAATGCATTTTTTTCATTAGAGTAATATCTAAAAACAGCTTGCACAATCTGCAGATCTCATCTGCTGCCTTTGCAAGTCCTGCCCAGACTTTCTCAGACTGTCCAATCACAGACTTTCCAGTGTAGCTTGATGAGAAGTCTTTGCAAGGCAGGTGCTCTCAGCAATAGCTATGTCTTGAGTTTAGCTCCACTATGCTAAACAACCAGATAGTAACAGGAACAGTTGTCTACTTGAAAGCCTTATTTAATGCCGAATCATTAAATTATTGGTGTAACCAATATAATTAAAGTGTCAATTTCTGCTAAAGTGCCTAAGGAGTCTGGAGTATCACTTTAACTGAACACCTTTTAAAAGTAAATCTTTTTCCCAGGGGCTCCCAAAACAACCACTTCTTAGGGAACCTAATTAATTTACTGGACAGAGCTTACTAGTGGAAAACGCTAAAATGCTGGCCACAGTAATATTTTGTTTAAACGGTAAATATGGTAATTTAACATTCTGCAAATATGCATGATACATATTCATCATTCTTACCAGTATGTTTCCTTCTAACTGCTGCCAAACCCCAAATAATCTGTTCATCTTGAAACAAATATATAATTTGGTAAAATATTTCCTTAAAAGAACATTACCATGTAATACAATCTTATTTAAAAAATGTGCCATTTCTGAATTACTGTAAAGCAATTAGAGTAATACAGATGTCAAGAGTCTTGACTTTGCTTAAATCATAACTCAAGATTTTTAATATTATGTTTAATTTATAAAGTGAAAAGAAAATAGAGTATCATGGACAAAAAAAAAAGTTTGTGCGTGCATCCGTATTTTTGTCAAGCTGTTGATAAGCTGTTGATAAGCTGTTGATAAGCTGTTGATAAGCTGTTGATAAGCTGAAGATAATTTGACCCAAAACAATTCATTTTACACATCACCAAGTATATTAGAATGTTTTGGCAATATTTTAAACATAAGGAGAGCAGAGCAATTTTTGTAAGTTTTTTTTTTAATAAAAATGACACGTTTGTGTTTAATATTTTTTATTGTATGGCTATATGTAAATAATTTATATATTCCAATGTTTTAGTGCAGAGATTATCACATAATAACAGCGTGTATGTAGTTATGTTTAACATATTGCACTGCTTTTAGAATTTGTCTAATTATTTTATGTTTTTACTTACAGGCAAATCTTGAGGGAAAACAACTGCTTGCAGACATTGTTACAACACTTGAAATCACACAGCTTGACCATCGTCAGCAATGCCTGCGGGACGCTGTGGAATCTGTCTGCACGGAATGCGAAAGATCAGGAGGCTCTGTGGGACATGGGAGCTGTCAGCATGCTGAAGAATCTGATCCATTCGAAACACAAAATGATAGCAATGGGTAGTGCGGCAGCTTTAAGAAATTTAATGGCAAATAGACCTGCTAAGTATAAAGACGCCAATATCATGTCTCCTGGCTCGAGCGTCCCGTCGCTTCATGTCCGAAAGCAGAAGGCACTGGAAGCCGAGCTAGATGCACAACATTTATCTGAGACTTTTGACAACATTGATAATTTGAGCCCTAAAACTTCCCACCGCAATAAGCAAAGACATAAGCAAAACCTGTACGGTGACTATATGTTGGACTCCACTAGGCACGATGAATCTGTATGCCGATCAGACAATTTTAACCCTGGAAATTTAACTGTTCTTTCCCCATATATGAACACAACTGTGTTGCCTGGGTCCTCGGCTAGATCCACTGCAGATGGCAACAAACCTGAAAAGGACAGAGAGCGGTCAACAGGACTAAACAGTTACCACTGTACATCGGATACTACTGGAAACTCCTCAAAACGTATTGGATTACAGTTAAGCACTTCTGCCCAGATAGCTAAAGTTATGGATGAGGTATCAAATAATCACCAGTCCCAAGAAGAGAGAAATACAGCATCAGCTCCAGAAATGCATTGTGGTTCTGATGAAAGAACTTCTCAGAGAAAGGCTTCTACTAACCATCCACATTCATCTTACAATTTCTCTAAAAGCGATAATTCCAGCAGGGGTTGCCCCATGTCTTTTATGAAAATTGATTACAAAATAGCTTCCAACGACAGTTTAAACAGTGTGGGTAGCACCGATGGTTATGGAAAACGTGGACAGGTCAAACCATCTGTGGAGTCCTACTCGGAAGATGAAAGTAAAGTGTGCAGTTATGGACAGTATCCTGCGGGGTTAGCACACAAAATCCACAGTGCTAACCACATGGATGACAATGATACAGAGTTTGACACCCCAATAAACTATAGTCTAAAATATTCAGATGAACAGCTCAACTCGGGCAGACAAAGCCCATCGCAGAATGAAAGATGGGCACGACCCAAGCACCTGATAGAAAGTGATATTAAACAAAATGAGCAGAGGCAGACTCGAAATTCTAAAATGCAATTTGCCCAGTTTGCTGAAAACAAAGATGAGAAGCATAAAAAATTCTCACCTCATTATACGCAGCCAGAAAATACGTCTCCTTATAGATCACGCCCATCAAACAATAAAGAAGACCAGTCCAGAACAAGCTCCAGTCAAAAAGCTGTCAAACCTCATTGTCAGGTCGATGACTATGATGATGATAAAACAACTAATTTCAGTGAGAGATATTCTGAAGAGGAGCACGATGAAGATGAAAGGCAAACTGACTTCAATATTACAACTTACAACCAAGAGGAGCACCATGCAGAGCAGCCAATTGATTATAGCAGGAAGTACCCTGCAGATGTTGCTCCAACAAAACAGAAACAGCCTCTTTCTTTTTCAAAAAATCTTTCCAAAGCACGAGCTAAAAAAGACCATGCCTCATCCAGCAGCAACACGCCTACTCCTTCACCAAACACAAACAGACAAAATCAGCTCCATCCTAGTTCTGCCGAAAATAGAAGTGGACAGAATAGGCAAAAATCATCAAGCAAGACCCCATCTATTAATCAGGAAACTATACAGACCTATTGCGTTGAAGACACACCAATATGCTTTTCAAGATGTAGTTCTTTGTCATCGTTGTCATCTGCTGAAGATGAAATAGAAGGACGTGAAAGAGGCACTCGAGTTACAGATGCTAATAATACTCTTCAGATAACTGAGCTAAAAGACAGCAGAAATGTCGCATCTAAAGAATGCACATCCACTGAAACAAGGGCAGCTTCACAGCATATGCGAACAAAACCAAGTAGACTTCAAGCTTCTAATTTGTCTCCTTCAGATTCGGCAAGACATAAGTCTGTTGAATTTTCTTCAGGTGCTAAATCACCATCCAAGAGTGGCGCCCAAACCCCTAAAAGTCCTCCAGAACATTATCTTCAAGAAACACCTTTAATGTTCAGCAGATGTACGTCCGTCAGCTCATTAGATAGTTTTGAGAGTCGTTCAATAGCTAGCTCTGTGCAGAGTGAACCATGCAGTGGTCTAGTAAGTGGTATAATCAGTCCAAGTGAACTTCCGGACAGCCCAGGGCAAACAATGCCACCAAGCAGAAATAAAACACCTCCACCTCCTCAAACTGTGCAAAATAAGAGAGAAATGAATACGCCAAAGGCATCTGGTAATGTCGAGGAACCGGATTCAGCTACTAAGAAAACAGCGGTGCATTCAGCAGTTCAGAGAGTCCAAGTACTACAGGAAGCTGATAGTTTTTTGCATTTTGCTACAGAGAGTACTCCAGATGGTTTCTCCTGTGCCTCGAGTCTCAGTGCCCTAAGCTTGGATGAACCATATATTCAGAAAGATGTTGAACTGAAAATTATGCCACCTGTGTTTGAAAATGACCAAGGAAATGAAGCAGAATCTGATAAGTCAAGGGACTCTGCTGAGCATCAGGAGAATAAGGAAGCGAAAAACACAGAGCCAGAAAAAGATATTCTCGACGATACTGATGACGATATTGATATATTAGAGGAATGTATCATATCTGCCATGCCTACAAAATCATCAAGAAAAAACAAAAAGGCTGCCCAACCAAGTGCTTCCAAGCCTGCCCCACCTGTAGCACGGAAACCCAGCCAGCTTCCTGTTTACAAACTTCTTCCCCCACAAAACAGACTTCAGGCCCCGAAACATGCCAATTTTACACATTCTGATGATATGCCTAGAATCTACTGTGTTGAAGGCACACCAATAAATTTTTCTACAGCTACATCTCTAAGTGACCTAACAATTGAATCCCCACCTAATGAACTAGAAAATAATGATCAACCAACTAATGCTAACATTTCTGCTGACTTTGAAAAAAGAGACACCATTCCTACAGAGGGTAGGAGTACCGATGATTCGGGAGCAGGTAAAACCTTAAGTGCCCCAGCAGCAGCCAGACTGGATGAAGATAAAACCGAGGAAGGCGATATTCTCGCAGAGTGCATACATTCTGCAATGCCCAAAGGTAAAAGCCACAAACCATACAGAGTCAAAAAGATTATGGATCAGATCCATCATACATCTAGCTCATCCACTGCAATTAACAGAGGTCCACAGGAATCCGATAAGAAGCCAACGTCTCCTGTTAAACCTATGCCACAAGCCATTGAATACAAAGGGCGTTCAAAGAAAAATGGAGAGGCAAAACTCAGTCACAGCAATGAGAAACCAGTCTGCGATCCAAGAAAACAAAATGTGAAAAACCAACCTGGCAGTGATAAACTTCCTAATAATGAGGAACGTGCTAAAGGAAGCTTTGCATTTGATTCCCCTCACCATTACACACCCATTGAGGGAACTCCATACTGTTTTTCAAGGAATGATTCACTAAGTTCACTAGATTTTGAGGAGGATGACGATGTTGACCTTTCAAAAGAGAAGGCAGAGTTGAGAAAAGAAAAAGAAAACAAGAACACAAATACAAGAATTGGCCATAAGAATAGCGAGCAAGCCTCATCAAAGCAAACTGCTGCTCAAGCTCTGCCTGGCAAAAATAATGTAGCAGGCATGGGTTCTAATAAACCCATGTTGCAGAAACAAACTTCCTTTCCAACTGCTTCAAAAGAGGTTCAAGAGAGAGGAGGAGCTCAGGATGAGAAGATGCAGAACTTTGCAATTGAAAACACGCCTGTTTGTTTTTCTCGCAACTCATCTTTGAGTTCGCTAAGTGACATTGATCAAGAAAATAATAATAAAGAAACAAAGTCTACAAAAGAATCCGAATCTTCTGAGCCGCAAATGTCATTAAGGAGACCCCAGACTTCAGGGTATGCACCCAAGTCTTTCCACGTTGAAGATACTCCAGTGTGTTTTTCTCGGAACAGCTCTCTAAGTTCTTTGAGCATTGACTCCGAGGATGATCTGTTGCAGGAGTGTATAAGTTCTGCAATGCCAAAAAAGAAAAAGCCTTCAAAAAATAAGAGTGGAAGTGAAAAGAGCCGTTCAAACAGCATTGGTGGCATTCTTGCTGAAGAGCCGGATCTGTCTTTGGATATAAGAGAACTGCAGAGCCCTGACTCTGAAAATGCCTTTTCCCCTGACTCTGAAAACTTTGATTGGAAAGCAATTCAAGAAGGAGCCAATTCAATTGTTAGTCGTTTACATCAAGCAGCTGCTGCTGTATCTCTGTCTCGACAGGGATCATCTGATTCAGACTCTATTCTCTCACTAAAATCAGGAATATCACTAGGATCTCCATTCCATCTTAATCCAGACAAAGAAGAAAAACCTGTAGCGACTAACAAAGGTCCTAAAATTTTGAAGCCCGGAGAGAAAAGTTCACTGGAAAGTAAGAAGAATGATGAAGAAACTAAAGGCATCAAAGGAGGGAAGAAATTATACAAAAGTATGATTACAGGGAAATCTCGTTCCAGCTCAGACTTTTCTAGTCAATCTAAGCAATCATTGCAAACAAATAATATGCCATCAATTTCTCGTGGCAGAACAATGATACATATTCCTGGAGTGCGTGCTAGTTCCCCAAGCACAAGTCCAGTTTCCAAAAAAGGGCCTGTTCTGAAAGGTACACCTTCAAAAAGTCTTAATGAAAACCAGACATCTGCCAGCTCACCTAGAGGACCAAAGCCCATAAAATCTGAACCACTTTACAGTAATAGACAAGTATCTACCCAAGGAGGCTCCAAAGTGCCTTCCAGATCAGGTTCAAGGGACTCCACTCCTTCAAGACCGTCATCACAACCTTTAAGTAGACCTATGCAATCTCCAGGTCGGAACTCAATTTCACCCGGCAGAAATGGTATAAGCCCTCCAAGCAAATTTTCTCAGTTACCAAGAACATCATCCCCTAGCACAACATCTACAAAGTCATCTGGTTCAAGTAGAATGTCCTATACCTCTCCAGGGCGACAGATGAGCCAGCAAAACCTGAACAAGCAAAGTGGCCTTCCCAAAACACCAAGTAGTATTCCAAGAAGTGAATCTGCATCAAAGGGTTTAAACCAAAATGGGAACAGTAATACAGCAAGCAAAAAAGCAGAGCTCTCAAGAATGTCTTCAACAAAATCCAGTGGAAGTGAATCTGACAAATCAGAGAGACCTGCTTTAGTACGCCAGTCTACCTTTATCAAGGAAGCACCTAGTCCTACGCTGAGAAGGAAATTGGAAGAATCTGCATCATTTGAGTCATTGTCTTCCTCTTCTAGAGCAGATTCCCCCACACAGTCACAAACCCGAACACCCGTTTTAAGCCCTTCTCTTCCTGATATGTCTTTATCAACTCATTCTCTCCAAGCTGGTGGCTGGCGAAAAACGCCTCCTAATCTGAATGCACCCGTAGAACACAGTGATGGAAAAAAGCGCCATGACATAACTCGATCCCACTCAGAGTCTCCATCTAGACTTCCAATCACAAGATCTGGTACGTGGAAACGCGAGCACAGTAAGCATTCTTCATCACTTCCTCGTGTTAGTACGTGGAGAAGAACTGGGAGCTCATCATCCATTTTGTCTGCGTCATCTGAATCCAGTGAAAAAGCAAAAAGTGAAGATGAAAAACCACAGCCTTGTTCATCCTCAGGAGCAAAATCCCACACAGACAGTCAACCATTTACAAAAGGAACATGGAGAAAAATAAGGGAGAGCGAAATTCCTGAAACAGTAAGTAATGGATCCTCGAACACAATAGCAGAATCCAACAGCAGTGTAGAATCTAAAAGCTTAATATTCCAGATGGCACCTGCTGTGTCTAAGACAGAAGATGTATGGGTAAGGATTGAGGACTGTCCAATCAATAACCCAAGGTCGGGAAGATCTCCAACTGGAAATTCTCCCCCAGTTATAGACCATGTCATGGAGCAAGGGGAGAAGGATGAACCAGTCAGAGAGTGCCATGGAAGGCATAATTCAGGCAATGGCAATGCTCCTACACTGGAAAACCGACAAAAATCTTTCATTAAAGTAGAAGGCTTAGATTTGAAGGGAGCTGACCAAAAGCCTGTAATTATAAATAAGCCTGCAGAGACTGAGACAAATGAAAACTGTATTGCTGAACGAACACCATTTAGCTCGAGCAGTTCAAGCAAACACAGCTCACCAAGTGGGACTGTAGCAGCACGAGTCACTCCCTTTAATTATAACCCTAGCCCTAGGAAGAGTAATGCAGAGGGCAGCACGTCGCGACCATCCCAAATCCCAACACCAGTCTCTGCAGGCTCAAAGAAAAAAGACTCCAAAGCTGACTCTCCAGACTCTAGCGGTTCGCAAAGCCCTAAAAGACATTCTGGATCTTACCTGGTGACGTCAGTTTGAAAGGAATTGATGAATTTAAAATAAATTTATCGGATGTATTATTTTTAATTGTGATGTACATTGTTAAAGACATAAATATAAAAAAGTATGTAAATAGCTGATTTCTCTGAAGGTTTTTCAGGAAGCCATAATTCAAAAAACAGTTTGTCACTGATTTACTGTAAGATACACACCCAGCATTATGAAACACAGCAATGGGAATCCTGTTTGACAGTGATGGGGAATATCTGATCTTGTTCCCACTCCCAGATTATATCTCCTATACCGTTACTGGAGATACAAAGATCTCTCCCTATTTTAATTCAGTTTCTCTGATATGGTTTAGGAAACAATGACCTAGTCATATCAGGGAAAAAAACTTGTATTTATACAGAAAACCGTATTGTTTCAATCATTGTAGAATCATTTAGCTGTGTAAGTAATCACGTAGCTGTGAAATTCACAGCAATGTGGCACCTACTGAAACCAGTACCGTCCCCTAACCCTGGTCTACCTCTCTGCATGACAAAGGACAGTTCATTTTCTGAAGTGATGTTGATCCCATGATGTGCATAGTTATGGTGGCAGTTGTGTTCACACAATATTGTGTTCTAAAAGAAATGGAAATCAGTATAACGGTTATACCCTGTCCAATATTCATTACTCTGGGCTTGGTTTCATCAGGAAATGGGAGATTCTTTTATTTTATTTTCCGGCTATGCTGTTTGTTGTTGTATATTCTGGTATTTGAGGTAAGATGGCTGCTCTTTTATGAATTAGACCACGTCTGAACATGACCGAAATGAACATTTCTTAGTAAATTATTACTGTATGTAAATTCATGTGTTTTTATTGTGAATTGTAAAAATTTAATATGGCATGCATTTTTTTTTTTTTTTTATTCTTTTAATTTTTTTTTTCCCCTGTGGGTTGGTCAGAGGGATAAACGTGGGATTAGGAGAGTTGGATTTTATTTATTTGAATGTTTTTTGTTTTTTTCTTTTGGCAGGATGCGTCTGACACTGTAACTTGCAATCCACTTCAACAAAGTGTAGATCTTAAAATTGGGAAATATTTTCCTGTGACCTAGCTGGGAGAGCACTTTTAAAACAGAATTACTCATCCTTTGTACAATATTATAGCTTTCTTTTGTGCTGTAGCAGAGCCTCTGGTGGTGATATTATTGTGCTGCAATTACAAGGCAGTCCCAATATTTCACTGTGTGGTCAACACAAGTCAATGTATTTGTTTCCGTCTGAAATTGCTAGAACTCTGAGACTTGACATACGTGTGTGATTCTAGTTTCCGGCCACAGTAACCCAGTCCTGTAAAACAACTATTTCTGATATTAAACAATGGGTTACAATAATACGAAGTCATGTGTAGTATTAACAACAAGGGTAAAAGTATCAAGAATTTGTAAAAGCAAAATGGGATTCAAAGAAAACAATTACTATTATCCATACAAATGAATGGTTTTGGACATATTTAATTTAAATACTAACTTTTTTTTTTCTGACAGTGCAGTTTTACCTGAGACTGGCAAGAATAATTTTACGAGTTTTGCAATAAAAATGTCAAATAATTCATATTGTGTTTTGTGGTGTGTTTTTCTGTTACCCTTTAAACCCCTTAGCGATTAAAGTTTCCCCAGTTTCTGCACCATTGAATACACTGTCATTTCATGCTTTTTTTGTTTGTGTGTATATGTGTGTACACACACGAAAATACGTAGTGGGGCTAAAACTAAAAATCATAATTTCTTTTCTCTTGTTTGACATGCCTAGTTATAGGTCAACTAGGAAAATGTTTTGAAAGCTAAAAGCCAGCAAAATAGGGTATGTTAGGACTGTGAGTTTAATAGTCACCAAATCTAAAACTGCAATGCAAAAATATATATTCATTAAAAAAAAAAAAAGTTTAACCAAATTCTGCTAAAGCTTCTAGTAAAATTCTTTGAGGACTTTCACTTATAAGTGCAGACTTTTGGATTTCCACTGTGAAACACACACACACACACACACACACACACTTGTAGGTTCCTCTACATCTCACGTACCTTCCACCTGGGCTGTTTAAAAAAATGTAAAACTTTTTTTTTGGTACTTTTTATTACCATTCTTTGTCGCATTTAGCAAGTAGCCCTCCCCACAAAAAAACACATTGTATCATTGCACAGAACAGTTTAGAGACATGCCTATTTGTGAAATTAAACTCGTCATTTTGACAGACTGGTTAACTGAGCCAATATTTTATATCGAGCATAATATCCGGACCTAGAATCAAATTACCCTAACCATGGTATATTTTATTACTGCTAACCTCTAAAACTACTTAAACTCCCAGCTATATCTCCTCCTTGTTCACTTAAAACAGGCTTTCTCTGAATTAGACAGGCTGTAATTTTGACATAACTCATAGTTATCAGATTATAGTCATTTTTCTTTTTGTGTATTTTGCAGTATAAAATCTTGTTCATAAAGCCTTGCTCACCCTCATTTGTACTGTAGTTCTGATTACCAGCCTGTAGAAGAACAAATTTCTCTGCAAGAAGCCACTAGTTACTGATGTAATGAATGCAAACATGCTGAAAATGCTCAGTCCCTGCTTCCAAACAGTGCAAGAAGTTTAATTAGGTCATATCATTTCTACTTTCATGGAGAGAACCGAGGGAATGGACTCTACCATTTCACTGCTAGCATTACATTAGCAGTTTAGAAATTGATATGGCAGATGGTATAGCACATTCAAAAACCTTTATTTAAGATATTTATGATATAATTGTATGTGGGCCTTATGTTCAAAAGCAGAAAGACATTTTTACGTTCTGTTGCCATTTATATATAGCAAGCTGTAGTGATAGTGATGACTTCAGGGTCCTTACAAATACGTATAACTGAGGTATTTCACTATTTTTTTTTATATATTTTTTTTGTAACATCTACATTTCAGACATGTGACATTTTGCAAGATAAAAGTAGACTGTGTATTGTCTAAAACTGTTAATTTCCCAAATATTTTTTGATTAAGGATGAACAAATAAGTGAAAAATAAAAATGGTATGAATGTACTTAAACGTTTGTCTGCAAATTAATCTATACACTAAATTGCAGTTGTGTTTATATTCTAGTTATGGATACCTTGCTTAAATTAAATGTTATGCTAATATTTTTTTTTTTCAATCATAACGTGCTGACCAACATTAAATTCTAATATATATCCGTGAAGAAAACAAATTATGTAATATAACTTTTAAATCTCCAATACCTACAAGCCAATTTTCCCTAAATGTGATCAAACTAAAATAAAATCTGATTTTAAATATTTTTCTCCCTCTAATTCGAAGTCTAAGCCCCAATTCTAACCCTAACATTTTACGAACTCTATGCCAAGCCTGCAACTTTGTCTTGGCTGTGTTAAATCGTCGTGATTTGTTCCATGCCATTTACAACGCCAGTAAGTCGATTTGTGGTTATGTCAGGACTTTGTGAGACATCAAACAATAGGCCAGTACACAAGCTGCCTCTCAGATTGTAGTATTCGCTGAGACTATTACAGTTATGCCTGCATCTGAAAGGGAATAGCCGTAACGAATTTCCTATACCAATTAATGAATTGTACACACTGTAGGGCTTTACTGCAATATATAAAATATTTGTCCAGTAAAACAATGTATTTGTCAAGCTTGTACTTTAGAGACATATTAATGGAACATCCATTGAATTCAACACATTGACCCACCAAGTTTAGACCTCTAGTATTACACCCCAAGGCTTCTTTCTAAATTTATTTAAAACTAAATATTTTATCATCCATGTGATTATCTGAATCTTCATGTGACTTATACACCATGTGATATGAATAACCCCTTAGCTCCCGTACCATGTGACATAACAGCCCAGTTTACAAAAAATATTAATATAAGCAAAATTAAGTACTGATTTTTGTGCTTGAACGATCACTGCTATCTGTCCTATTTCCTTACTTTGTTTAATAACCCTCTTGCCAGCATCGTCCATGAGGAAACTGGAGCCTAACTATATGAACAGTTACACAAAACCTGTACACAGTAGCGTGCAGTGTAAACTACTTGCCAAAAGGATAAGGCAAGTAAATCACGCTGTGCCCTTCTGCCATGGATTTTCCTGTGTCTCTGTCTACTGCACAACTTCAAAGAGTAAAAATCTTGCAGCTACCCTCTTTAGCATTGCAAATGTATCACTTCATCATCATTATGGAATAGCGGCTCTTGTTCATCATTTTAATGTGCATACATGGTCTGTAAATTTTTCTTAAATCTACCCCCTTTTCTTCTTCAACCTTCCCCACTGGCCCCATCTGCTATGGTCTCCCTTGGACTCTCATCCCCTGAATGTCACTCTGCCTGCTGCCTTTCTCTCCCTTTTGTGAAGTAAAATGATTTAACACATGGCCGGACTGTTAGAACGGTGAACAATTCATTGATTCACAGTATGCTGCATGAACTGTAGACAATGGATTGTGCATATGGGGGCATCTGTCAGTGACTTGCCAGCAGAAAATTGAAGATTATGCTAGCTTTAGGGTACTAATAATCTTAATTGTATTAAGGACAGGAGGCGAGTATTTTGCATTAACTCTCTTTACTAAACTCCACAACAGTAAAGAAAAACGTAAAGAGTAATATTAAATCACTGAGCAGCATAGTATATAACAGGGTCATGCTGCCTGTACACTTCCTCTTTCTAGAAGCGACATCCAAGTCTAGACTGAGCTCGAAACGACCAGAAAAAACAACAAAACGTGTAAGTAAGTGATGCAACGTAACCTGACTACATAAGACATAGTTTCTGGAATGAGAGACGGGAAGAAACGGCATACACCCCAAAGAAAGGAGAAACCACTAACCAGCAAAACGAAAACATCCGTCACCTTGAGATCCACTCCCCAGAGGGACAAAAGGGAGGGAAAATACTCCCCCTTCTGTCCTTATTAAGATTATTAGTACACTAAAGCTAGCATAATCTTCAATTTTATAACATGACAGGAGGCTTCCTATTTTGCAATTTTAACGCTGAAGGTCCCAGCAGAAGGGGAGTGCGAAAATAAAAGACCAGTTTCCCTAGACCAGTCCGCCGCACGGAGAATGTCTGACAGGGACGCCCCTGCTAGGAAGGCTGAGGAAGCCGCCGCCCCGCGAATGGAGTGGGTGCCGAAAGTGGGGTCTATACCGGCGAGCGAGAGGATCCAGCGAATCCATCGGGCCAGTGTGGTGGCCGAGACCGGCGCGTGGGGGCGAACATAGGAGACTAAGAGTTGGCCCGACGCCGAGTTACAGAGTGAGGAGGTAACCGATACGTATCTGCGAAGGGTGGACACGACACAGAGCTGCGGGTCGTCGGGGAAAAAAGGGTAGAACACCGAAGTCGAACCCGACGGGAAATGTGGAATGTGACCCCCTCAGAGGCAATCTCGTTGCACGCTCGAACGTCGGTTACCCGTCGAAAGGACACGAGACAAAGCAGAAAAGCGCACTTAGCTGACAATTGGCGTAGGGAGAGACGGTCGTTAGGGAGCCAATCCCTGAAAAAAACTGAGAACCAGTCCAACATCCCATAGGTGAGAGTACCTGGGGGCCGCATACCACAGAGCAGGCGGCAGACGAGAGGGTCTTTGGCGACCGGGAGGTCCCTGACGGGGGTGTGGGCCGCCGAAATCGCGGAGCGAACGACGTTAACTGAACGGTAGGAGCGACCCGACGAAAACAAGGATGAAAGGAAATTGAGAATAATGGGAATAGGTGCTGTAAATGGATCGGAGTCCCGTTCCACTCACCAAGTAGACCAGGAGGCCCAAGCTGAAAGGTAGCAGCGTCTAGTTTCTGGTGCCCAGGAATCCCATAAGAAGTCCCTAGTAGCCTGCGATAGTCCGCTGACTTGCCAGGAACCCCGGAAAGAGTCCAAGCCACCAGGGGTAGGCGGTCTTCCAAGAGAAGTGGGTGAAGATTCCCTTTGGGATCCGTGTCAGTTCCGGAAAGGATGGTAGGAGTAGAGGGTCCTCGCAAGAGGTGGCCAGGAACCATGGTTGGCTCTGCCACAAGGGCGTTATGAGAACCAGTGTGACCTGTTGCGTCAGTATCTGGTGTAATGTTTTCGCAATCATGGCGAATGGGGGGAAAAGCGTGAGCTCCGGTTGTCGGCCATTGTTTGAGAAATGCGTCCGTCAGCTTGCTCTCCGGGTCCAGGAGCCAGCTGAAGAACTCCGGGGTCTGGTCACTGGTGCGGGACGCGAAAAGATCCAGGTGAAAGGGACCCCTCCGGGTCTCCAGGGCCTTGAAGATCCTCGTGTTCAGCCTCCAGTCGCTGACGTCCCTCCAGCCGTGAGGTTGACCTCTCCAGGTAGGTATTTGGCCTGAAGTGCTATATTGCAGGGTAGGCAATAGTCGAAAAGGTCTCTCGTGATGTCCGACAGCAGGCGTGAGCGTGCGTCCCCCAGGCGATTGATATACCGGACCGCGGAGACATTGTCCATGCGTAGGAGGATGCAGCAAATGGATCTGTCCCGGGCCAGGCTGTGGATCGCAAAAGACCCCGCCAGGAGTTCTAGGCAATTTATGTGCATGGAGAGCTCCTGTGCTGACCATGTTCCCCCCCGTGGAGATGGTTCCGTTGGTGGCATCCCAGTCCCACAAGCTGGCGTCTGACTCCAGTATGAAGTCTGGGGTGTCTCCGAATATGTCCCTGCCGTTCCAGGCTTGCATGCTGTCCAGCCACCATGATAGTTCCTCGCGAACTTCCGTCGTCACCGGGACGGGTTGATCGTACGTGGGCCTGTGGCATAGGTATTTTGCCTTGAGGCGTTGCATGGCTCTGTTGTGGAGGGGGCCCAGAAATATGGCTTGAATGGAGGCGGAGAGGAGTCCTACGATCCTGGCCAGGTTGCGGAGAGGGATGGAGTCGCGATGGAGAACTCTGCGAATCTCCTTGCGAATAGACGAGATCTTCGAGGCTGGTAGCCTCAGAGTGCATGTTGTCGAGTCGATCTCGAAGCCCAGGAATTGTATCGTCTGGGACGGGGTCAATTCCGATTTCTGGTGGTTCACCACGAAGCCCAGAGATTCCAGCAGTGTCACTGCGCGATGAGTGTGTTGACGCAGTCTGCGTTCGTCGGAGCAAAAGAGAAGCAGGTCGTCCAGGTAGATGATGCATCGGATGCCCCTGGATCTCAGGTGGGCCACTATCGGTTTCAGGAGTTTGGTGAAACACCAAGGGGCCAAGCTGAGCCCGAAAGGGAGGCAGGTGAATTGCCAAGGACGGTCGTGCCAGAGAAAACGTAGGAGGGTTCGACAGTCCGGATGCACTGGGACCAACAGGTACGCATCTTTTCGATCGAGCCTGGTGAACCAGTCGTTGTTTCGCAGGAGGTCTCGCAGAAGGTGGATGCCCTCCATCTTGAAGTGGCGGTACAGGACGGTATTATCCCGTCTTTTTCCGGACCAGGAAAATATTGCTGAAGTAACCTCCCCAGTCGTGGGTTGGTTGGATAGCCCCTTTGTCCCCAAGTTTGTGTAGTTCCGCGTTGACGAGTTACTGGTCGGAAGATGACGTGGATGGGGCGAGGAGGTTGTGTCTGAATGGGGGTCCCCACTAGGTCTATGATATAACCATGTACCGTTTGTAGGATCCACTTGTCTGAGTACAGAGCGGCCCAATTCTGGAAAGAATGGGAAATACAGCCCGCAGGGCGGGTGCAAGGTAACAATGGAGGAATACGGGTGCTTACCTGTAGCAAAGCGGGAACGTCCGCGTGGTCCACGGCCTCTGTCCGAGCCTCTGGAGAAAGGCTGTTGCCTGTAATCTCTTGTTGGGTAAAAGATAGTGTTGGTTGGGTGCGGGGGCCTGAAGGCCAGAATCGTCTGGCGGCACGGCCCCGTTGCCGGCCAGCCCTTCCAAAAACTCCTCTGGTGGGATTGCTCCGGAAGACCTTGCGCATAGAGGACTGTGCTTTAAGTGAAGTGAACACGTTCACGTGTTTAAGTTCCTTGAGGAACGGTTCACCAAATAATTTTCCTTGTGCCTGGGGCACAATCTCCTTTGTGCCAAGCTCTGCCAATTTACCGTTAATACGGTATAACGCTGCTTTCCGTCTCTCCGAAGAGAGCGTAACATTAGTGTTTCCAATGAAAAGCACCGTTGTGCCCACTCGCGAACATCGTGTGCCCATTCCCTGATGTCTTTGGCAGAGAAGGAATCGGCTTTGGCAAAGGCGTCATCTGCCAAGTACATAATACGAGCCAGGGGGGCCAATGGAGTCCAGCAGGTTATCCTGAGCCCCAAATAGGCCTTTCTCTACCCCTCGTCGAGGGTCTCTCCCACTGCGCATCATGAAGGTTGTCATAACCTTGTCAAACTCGGGAGTGTGAGCCACTTTATCCGGCAGGGAAGGGCGTGGGCATTCTGATCTGAGCCGGTTGCGTACCTCTTTCTCTAGGGGCTTGCGGAGCCAGAGGTGCATGAACCTGGAGAGGTGTTCTGGGGGTGAGCAGTCTCCCGATCTGGGGTGCCGTATGTTGCGGGGATCAAACATTGCCTGGCCCGAAGGGTCTAAAATGGTGTCCGAATCAAGAGGAGGCTCTGCATCCGCAGTGTCCTCAGTACTCCCTGTCTGGGCCGCACCCAGAAGAATCTCCCGCATGAGAGCGGAGACAGATTTCTCGTCCGAACCCCAAGCGTCATAGTCTGAGTCAGAAACGTCAGCTTGCCATTCGTCTAGCACTGACATGGAATGGGAAGGACCTTGCTCTTCATCCGAAGAGTAATCCTGACGCGGGGCCGGGGTACTCGCTTTGGCAGATTTGTGCTTGGCAGGTGCCTTACCCTTGAGTGGCTTGGGTGCATGACAAAAAGAGGAAAAGGAAGACTTGAACGAGCACTCAATGGGCAGGGGGTAATCCTCAAAACCTACCAGGGTAGTGGCAAAAAAAGCAGAAACAGGATGAGTGCCCTGCGTTATTAATACGTAACCTTTAATGATATATATTAAAAAGATAGGTGAAAAACCACCAAAAAATGTGAACCAATAAAATCTGTTATAATTCCGATAGAATACAGTATCCCACACTAAAAATGAGTACTAAATATATGGGTCTTAACGGATAATATAACAGATTTTCCAACGTGTGAGGGGTTAAAACCCAATTCTGTAGACCCCCACCATGTTGGAAATACAAACTGCTTCAAAATTCAGAAAAGAGAGGACATGGACAAAAAAGATAGGTACAAAGATAGGTGAAAAACCACCAAAAAATGTGAACCAATAAAATCTGTTATAATTCCGATAGAATACAGTATCCCACACTAAAAATGAGTACTAAATATATGGGTCTTAACGGATAATATAACAGATTTTCCAACGTGTGAGGGGTTAAAACCCAATTCTGTAGACCCCCACCATGTTGGAAATACAAACGACTCAGTGTACCTGTTATCAGTGCTAACACCACTTTCACCCTAGCGTGCAGTGGCATATCCGTGGGGAAATGGTTACCTTTGTCCATGTCCTCTCTTTTCTGAATTTTGAAGCAGTTTGTATTTCCAACATGGTGGGGGTCTACAGAATTGGGTTTTAACCCCTCACACGTTGGAAAATCTGTTATATTATCCGTTAAGACCCATATATTTAGTACTCATTTTTAGTGTGGGATACTGTATTCTATCGGAATTATAACAGATTTTATTGGTTCACATTTTTTGGTGGTTTTTCACCTATCTTTTTAATATATATCATTAAAGGTTACGTATTAATAACGCAGGGCACTCATCCTGTTTCTGCTTGGGTGCATGATTTTCGCCTTTCTCGTGGTGTTTCTTAGGGCGGGAGTCATCCCTGGTCTGATAGTCGAACATATCCGAATCCGACTCGTGGCGTGGTCGCCTGCGGGTAGGCTTGGGTACATCCGAAGCTGTAGTCCGTACCTTGGAGAGTGCCTTCTCCACAGAAGCAGCGGCAGCTGCATTGATCATGGCTTGGAAGTCCACAGGGACGTTCTATGAGTCTTCCATGACAAGGGTAGGCTGTGATATACGTCACTAATAGGCACAGTATAAATGGGGGCACTCAGGTCTTAAATATAGGCGTAGGGTCAGTTGATGTGGTATTTGCGGTGGGTAACAACACCACCCAGTTTTAAACCCCAGCAGGGTATAGTTGGTGACCTTATAAAACTGGGGCTCACCCAGTTAGAGAGAACTGCAACAGCTAGTCTCCCAATAAGCAGCGTGGTACAAAAGTACTTATAGTGGGGGCTCACCCCGGTTGCACAGGGTTGGTACCCTTAAGTGCAGGTCACAATATTAAACAGGCAGCAGCACTGACCTGACTGACCCAGCCACAGAGTATAGGAGTATAGGAGTACAGGAATGCAGTGTAGATAATCCTTGTCACTCACAGAGATGAAATTCACACTAGGGCATAAATCCAGCACAAAGCAGGTGGTAGGCAGCTAAGACTGCAAGCACTGAGTCCCCAGAGAGATCCACGCGGTAAAACAAGATGGCCGCGTGAATCTCACGGCGGCTGCGAGTGTAGGCCGCAAGGCGGGGACTAAATTTGAGGCCGGCCGCGGGCGGGAGCAGGCCGGCGCGGAAATGATTGCGATCGATTCCGGTCGCGAGGAGGAAGCCCAGGAGGGCACTCCAAGGTAGAAAGACCAGGGGGGACCTGAGGGGAGCCCAAGGGGAAGCCCAGGGAGTCCCAGGGAGTCCCAGGGCCGGTAGAGGGGCAAGGAAGGGGAGGAAAGAACCCCAAAGGGCTAACCCTTTCCCACAGCCGAGAAATAGAAATAGTAGTACAAGAATACAACTAGAAACAATACATGGATATATATAAATGTATTTAAATAATGGTAGAAATAAAACTAAACAGACTAATAATAATGAATGAAAAGAGGGCTCTGGAGGAGCCAAATAGTCTGACCTGTCTGCGATGGAGCAGTAAAGAAAGAGGAAGTGTACAGGCAGCATGACCCTTATATACTATGCTTCTCAGTGATTTAATATTACTCTTTACGTTTTTCTTTACTGCTGTGGAGTTTAGTAAAGAGAATTAATGCAAAATAGGAAGCCTCCTGTCATGTTATAAAATTAGGTTGGTATTGTGATATTTGTTTCAAATCTGTCCTAGCAGACATTTTCTGGTGAGTGCTATCTTAAGCTTCACACTCACATTTCACTGTTGGACCCCTAAACTGAAAACAACTTTTTTTGGAAATGCAAGCCTTGATGTAAGTCAGTGAGGTTAGGGGTATATTCACTAAACCCCAAACTGCAAAATGTGGGCTCCATGATATTAAAGCCAGGTCTTATTCTAGTAACAGCGTTGTCTTGTTCACTGTCAATTTTGCAATTCTATGATAAATTCCCTACATTTTGTTGGTTTAGTAAGTGAATCCTACTTTTCTCAAGTGCTCCAACTTATCTTCCTTTTCTGCATAATTAAGTCTGTAAAGAACAGTAAGAATTTCTGATTTAACAAAAAAAAAAAACAACAACACTCATTTATATCCTTTACGTTTGTGGGTTAGTGGAGTAGTATTCCCAACGTTAGAGGAACACTGTTAACACTAACAATGTTCCTCTGCCCCATCCCAGCGATGAAAGAATTAAATAAATGTTTATTCACTTATTACAGCGCCGAGATCCCTCAGTACTGGGTCACAGTCCTCCTCGGATGTTGTCCGATTGGGGAGACATAATGCGCAAGTGGAGAGTGTATTAGGCATTCCCGGTAGGAAAGGATTGCTGATGGATGCCCTGATGCTGGCTGCAGAGTGTGAGGATATCCAGAGTGGTTTCACTGAGTCAAACTCATTGAAAGTGCAGGAATCGCCTCTAGAGACCGTCTTAATTCTGCAATTTAAACATTACAGTTACTCTAAACCTGCACTGATTTACATTGCACTACTAAGGGGGACAGGGACACTGAGATGAAGTGGTAAAAGTGTTTATAGTGTCCCTTTAAGTATTTGGGAATGTAAAAGGTAAATGTTAGAACACGGGCAGTCAAAAGGTAGCCCTGCCCCAGCCGTACTACATCTCCCATGATACTTTGCCAGTACTGGAGTTTTATCGCGAAACACCTGGGAGGCTGCCTATTCAGTCAGCCTGACTTTAAAACAAATAACTTACACATACACAAGTATTCAGTAAAGTGAGAATTATAATTAATTTTAAAATTATTGGTCCAATATAGCCAAAATTACAACGAAAAATCCAATTCCAAATTAAATTTAAAATCACACTTTACAGGGATATTAACTAAGCACTGGACTTTGTCTGGACTGACAAAACAAAGTGAAAATGACTGCAATGGCAATTCTCTTATTTACTAAAGCCAAAAATGGCTGCAATTCAGTTGGCCCGAGCAAATCTGCAGAAAAAAAATCGGATTAAAAATCAGTGCTGCCACATTGAAATACTATACAAAGTGTAGCATATGAAAGAATCACAAAGCACCGATTTTAAAAACATTCAGACCCGAATGCATCCAGTAGGATGGACATTCGAAAATTATCGTTCACTTGCTTTTAACCCCTTAAGGACACGACATGTGTGACATGTGTGACATGTCATGATTCCCTTTTATTCCAGAAGTTTGGTCCTTAAGGGGTTAAGAGAAGAATAATATTAAGTTCTATATGCCCGTTGGCTACTAGCGCTGCAAACAAGGGTTAATTATGTGGTACCTGGTCAGCACTAGTGATGTCACGAACATAAAATTTTCGGTTCGCGAACGCAAACGTTCGTGAACCGGACGAACCGCCATAGACTTGAATGGGCAGGCGAGAGACCCTGATACACACTGACACAGAGCAGAATAGGGACTGTTCCCCCTACATAGGGTCACTTGGCAGATATGGATTGACACCTGTCCTCAGGGACCCTGATACACACTGACACAGAGCAGAATAGGGACTGTTCCTCCTGCATAGGGTCACCATTTTTAGCCCAAGGCAGCTCATCTCATCAGGCCTTTTTTAGTCGAATGTATCGACCACTGTCAGTCCCTTCGGGATCCATCCCTCATTCATCTTAATAAAGGTGAGGTAATCTAGACTTTTTTGACCTAGGCGACTTCTCTTCTCAGTGACAATACCTCCTGCTGCACTGAAGGTCCTTTCTGACAGGACACTTGAAGCGGGGCAGGCCAGAAGTTCTATCGCAAACTGGGATAGCTCAGGCCACAGGTCAAGCCTGCACACCCAGTAGTCAAGGGGTTCATCGCTCCTCAGAGTGTTGATATCTGCATTTAAGGCGAGGTAGTCTGCTACCTGTCGGTCGAGTCGTTCTCTGAGGGTGGATCCCGAAGGGCTGTGGCGATGCGTAGGACTTAAAAAGTTCCGCATGTCCTCCATCAACAACACATCTTTAAAGCGTCCTGTCCTTGCCGGCGTGGTCGTGGGAGGAGGAGGATTACTTTCACCTCTTCCCCTGTTAGATTCTCGTTGTGCTGTGACATCACCCTTATACGCTGTGTAAAGTATACTTTTTAATTTATTTTGCAAATGCTGCATCCTTTCCGACTTGTTGTAATTTGGTAAAATTTCAGCCACTTTCTGCTTATACCGGGGGTCTAGTAGCGTGGACACCCAGTACAGGTCGTTCTCCTTCAGCCTTTTTATACGAGGGTCCCTCAAGAGGCACGACAGCATGCAAGACCCCATTTACACAAGGTTGGATGCCGAGCTACTCATTTCCCGTTCCTCCTCTGTGATCTCAATGAAGCCACGTACAACACCACGGGTACCAGATAGGTGACAACGAGCACCCTGGGATGCCTGTTGTGGTTGGTCTTCCTCCTCCTCCTCAAAGCCACATTCCTCCTCTGACTCCTCTTCCTCACAATCCTCTTCCAGCGTTGCCGCAGGTCCAGCAAGCAATGCTGATAAGGCTGTTTCTGGTGGTGATGGTGACCACAACTCTTCCTCTTCACGCTCATCTACGGCCTGATCCAGCACTCTTCGCAGGGCACGCTCCAGGAAGAAAACAAATGGTATGATGTCGCTGATGGTGCCTTCGGTGCGACTGACTAGGTTTGTCACCTCCTCAAAAGGACGCATGATCATTGCGCATGAGCGTCCAGTAATGTGGCAAAAAAATTCCCAGCTCCCCAGAGGCTGTCCTAGCACACCGGTCATACAAATATTCATTAACGGCTTTTTCTTGTTGGAGCAGGTGGTCGAACATTAGGAGTGTTGAATTCCAACGTGTCGGGCTGTCGCAAATCAAGCGCTTCGCTGGCATGTTTCGCCGCTGGATATCTGCAAAGTGCGCCATGGCCGTGTAAGAATGCCTGAAATGGCCACACACCTTCCTGGCCTTCTTCAGGACATCCTGTAAGCCTGTGTACTTATGCACAAAGCGTTGTACGATCAGATTACACACATGTGCCATGCACGGCACATGTGTCAACTTGCCCAACTTCAATGCCGCCAACAAATTTGTTCCGTTGTCACAAACCACTTTGCCGATATCCAGTTGCTGCGGAGTCAGACACTTTTCTACCTGCGCGTTCAGGGCGGACAGGAGTGCTTGTCCGGTGTGACTCTCTGCTTTCAAGCAAGTCAAACCCAAGACGGCATGACACTGCCGTATCCGGGATGTGGAATAGTAGCTGGGGGGGTGCCGTTGATGTGGAGCAAGACGCAGCAGCAGAAGAGGACTCAGCCGAGGAGATTATGGAAGAGGATGGAGTAGGAGGAGTAGAGGAGGTGGCAGCAGGCCTGCATGCAAGTCGTGGCGGTGTCACTAACTCCTCTGCAGAGCCACGCATTCCATGCTTGGCAGCCGTCAGCAGGTTTACCCAATGCGCAGTGTAGGTGATATACCTGCCCTGACCATGCTTGCAGACCAGGTATCAGTGGTCAGATGGACCCTTGCCCCAACACTGTGTGCCAGACATGCCATGACTTCCTTTTGCACAATCGAGCACAGGTTGGGGATTGCCTTTTGTGAAAAGAAATTTCGTCCGGGTACCTTCCACTGCAGGTACAACATCATCATCATCATCATCACACCGTACGTCCATGTGTGTAATGCTGGCTGACTGAGATCTATCCCTGTTATCTACATCCTCTGGCAATAATGGTTGCGCATCACTCATTTCTTCAAACGGATGTGTAAATAACTCCTCTGCCAGATAAAGTGAAGCGGCTGTGGTGCTAGTGTTGGTGGTGGCGGCAGGCGGGTGAGTGGTATCTTGAGAGGTGCCCGAAGCTAAGCTCGAGGAGGATGGTGCGTCAAGGTTCCGAGCGGAAGCTGTCGAAGATTGGGTGTCCTGGGTTAGCCAGTCAACTATGTCCTCAGAACTTTTCAAGTTCAGGGTACGTGGCCTCTGAAAACTGGGCATTATTCTAGGGCAAAAGGGAATCACAGCACCACGACCACGATGGCCCCTACGGGGTGGCCTGCCTCTGCCTGTCATTTTTTTTTTGATTAGTGGTACTATGCGTGCAAGCTACTGTGAGACCAGATATGAGTGGCACTGTGCAGTGGCAGAGGTTGGCAGAGTACACGCTGTAGGCCTGACACACCCGCTTGAAGACAACTAACTGCTATTCAATCTATAACAGTGAAAAAGGTTTTTGGGTTTTTAAATGCACGCTATTGTGACACCAGATATGAGTGGCACTGTGCACTGGCAGAGGTTGGCAGAGTACACGCTGTAGGCCTGACACACCCGCTTGAAGACAACTAACTGCTATTCAATCTATAACAGTGAAAAGGGGTTTGGGGTTTTTAAATGCACGCTATTGTGACACCAGATATGAGTGGCAATGTGCAGTGGCAGAGGTTGGCAGAGTACACGCTGTAGGCCTGACACCGGCTTGAAGACAACTAACTGCTATTCAATCTACAACAGTGAAAAAAGTTTTTGGGTTTGAAATGCACGCTATTGTGACACCAGATATGAGTGGCACTGTGCACTGGCAGAGGTTGGCAGAGTACACGCTGTAGGCCTGACACACAGACGCTTGCAGAAAACTAACTGCTATTCAATCTATTACAGTGAAAAAAAATTTTTTTTATTTTTAAATGCAAGCTATTGTGACACCAGATATGAGTGGTGGCACTGGGCAAGTGGGCACAGTATCCACTGTGAGCCTGACACAGAAGCAGGCAGGCAGGCAACTGCAATTAGATTACACAGGAAAAAAAAGCAGACTGATGTTCTAGCCCTAAAAAGGGCTTTTTGGGGTGCTGTCCTTACAGCAGAGATCAGATGAGTCCTTCAGGACGGTAGTGGACACTGAATACACTAGCCTAGCTATACATTTCCCTATCAAATGAGCAGCAACTACACTTTCCCTCCTCTATCTAAGAATGCAGCTTCAGAATGAATCTAAAATGGATGCTGTGGGGGGCGGGGCCTGACCGCCGACCGGATCAGACGCCTGTCGTCTGAGCTCCTGCACCAGAACCGAAATATCGGTGCTAACGGCGATCCGATCACAGCTACAGCCCTAACTTTGGACCCACAGTACTCACTAGCTGAAGCTGAACACGGGGATACCCCTCAAGTTCCGATCCGGATTCAAAGTAACCTGATTGAGGTCTGCGGCCTAGGAAGGCTTGAGCTGGGGTGAGACGGCCGCTCTCCCAGTTCTCCGGTCGGCGCTCCGCTGCCCCGTCCCCCCCCCTTGGACCGGTGGGGGTCATCCCGGTCCATATGGCAAACCACCGCTACATTGCCACCCAGCCTCGTGGCCCAAACGCCTCACCTAAAATGGCGACTGACAGAAGAACAGAGGCCAGAGGGCGGGCATGCGTTCTCTCCGAGCCAGAAGGGAGCCATGCGACCTCCGGGAACCAGCTAGTCTGCAATCTGCTGTGGCAAGCAACAAGCCTCCACTACAGCTACCAAGCACAGGAAGGCTCATCACTCACAGCCACCCCTGATGGGAATGCATCGCCAACTAACGTCTTACCTACAACTGGGCTGCAAAACACCCACAGGGGACACCCGAAAATGAAGAGACCCATGTGATCCACAAGCGGCAAAGATGCCTTACCCTTTTATCGGCACTGAGACCCACAGCACCAATACCCACCAAGCTGCAAAGCGGAACGGGCGGACAACATCCACAAGGCTGCAAGCAAATGGGCACATCAAAGATCCACAACCCACTGGATAACCCGGCGCCCCACTACTGCTACTCCTACCAGAGCAAACGGTGGAATATGATCGTGACTGCAGCAAGGACAACGGCAAGCATATAACACTGTCCACATAAAAGAGACTGCCAGCATAAAGGGGGTGCTCTGTACCTCGTTATTTACCAGCTACTAGACGGGAAGGTGGGGATCTGTACTTCACTAGATAGCACTGTAGTGTCTTTTTCTTGGGTAGTGGGAGGCATTGCTAGCTGATCTGGACCCAGGGAAGCGCTTGTAACTTACTAACTGCACAACAACTGCAGAATTTGCAATATACATGCTTGTACTAGCGTAATAAGAGTGAAAATATGCTCCAACACGATGATACTCACATATGTTTAGTTTTGTTTTTACCAGCATTATAACTGTATTGAATCGAGAGATAACAGTATTAAAAAGGGAGATAACAGTATTAAAGCGAGAGATAACAGTATTAAAGCGAGAAATAACAGTATTACAGCGAGAAATAACAGTATTACAGCGAGAAATAACAGTATTGTAGCGAGAAATAGCAGTATTAAAGCGAGAGATACTTACATTAGAGCGAGAAATAACAGTATTAACGCGAGAGATTAGAGTATTAAAGCGAGAGATAACATTATTTAGCCAGAGCATGTTATTATATATAAAATGAGGTTGATCATCATAGGAGACTTTGACAATCTGTTGTGACGACCCTATCCTGTACAACTCTTGAAAGTCCCCCTCTCTTTTTTCTGTACCCCTATAATCACTTGCCTCAACAAAAATAAAGAATTTAAAAAAAAAAAAAAAAAATGGATGCTGTACAGGAGGTGGAAGGGAGGGTCTGCTGCTGATTGGCTGGAATGTGTCTGCTGACTGTGAGGCACAGGGTCAAAGTTTACTCAATGATGACGAATAGGGGGCGGATCGAACCGCGCATGTGTTCGCCCGCCGTGGCGAACGCGAACACGCTATGTTCGCCGGGAACTATTCGCCAGCGAACAGTTCGGTACATCACTAGTCAGCACTTGTAAGTTAGCCACCACATAAAAAAAATATAAAAAACTTTAGTATAAAGGGGTTCCAAAACCTATCTATGGCCCTACCTGCCATGTGACAGGCGGGATCATATCTACTACATATTTAAAAGGCCCCCTCACCTGTGAAACAGGCTGGCATAGACTCCCACCCATGGCCATTGGGTGGTCAACTTTAAAATAAGCAATCGGGGGTGGACAGGGCAAAGAAGCATGTGAGAATTAGGGGATATATCTAGCTAGACTTAATAAATTCACCCGAAAAACCTGGCAAAGGTATATATGTGTGGTATGACTGTACAAATCTGAAAAACAACTAACTGCTATTCAATCTATAACAGTGTAAAATCATTTTTGGGTTTTAAATGCACGCTATTGTGACACCAGATATGAGTGGCAATATGCACTGGCAGAGGTTGGCAGAGTACACTCTGTAGGCCAAAGGTATATATGTGTGGTATGACTGTACAAATCTGGAAAACACACACTGCGTTTGAAATTTACCATTAAAATTTAATATGCATTCTTCTCTTTATTTTTTATCTTCTGTTTATTTTTCCTATTTTTTTTTTTTCCAGTTTATAATGTTGTGGAATCTCAGTAAA
Source organism: Pelobates fuscus (assembly GCF_036172605.1). NCBI lineage: Eukaryota > Metazoa > Chordata > Amphibia > Anura > Pelobatidae > Pelobates > Pelobates fuscus. Next base: position 17,733,111 of record NC_086321.1, on the reverse strand, counting down.
AATAAATTTACTAGGACAAGATTGCCACATGGTATGTGCATTTGCATATGTTGATGTACCAGTTAAGTCAGTTACACGTAGCTAAGATACAATCAGTAGTGTAAGGAGCATAAGTAGGAATACAGGATATACGAGTATTTCCCCTCCTCCATTGTGCTGGGCAAGCCATGTGGTCAAACAGGATTTTAGTCTCTATTCGGTTGATTAGATAAGAGTATGTGTAGGTTGAACTGATTATGGGAGGAGCTACATGCCTATATAAGGGACCTACACTGTATGATCAGGACTCAGACTTTGCTGTTTTTTGGTGACATTAGTCCCTCTGAGTCCCGATCGGTGAACCGAATAAAGAATCTCTTCCTTCCTGAAGAAACCTGTGTCCATCTCTCTGTGCTTGGCTTCCGTCAGTTTCTCCGGTATCAATAACACTCCTTAATGGCATTTTGACCTGGTTGGCTACTTTCTTTAGTCCCTTCTAGCTTGTAGACATACTCCCGGCACCGATACAAGTTTCATTCATTTGATAGGTTATGACCTCATTAATATTCTTCATTATTATTATTTTTACATAATTCTTTTTGTGTGAAGCAGGTTATGACAGGCTTGCAAAGCCCCAACATGCATATCAAACAATAGAGAGCAGGACGTTTGTGCTAACTTTGTGGCACATATTGTACTTGCACATTTTTGCAAAAAGGTGAGCAATAAACATACGCTGTTACTTAGCCATTCTAAGTTATATGAACAATCTGGTATTCAAGAGCGAGGACCAACATTGATATCTGCTTAAAACTTATGGTGGGAACAGGTGGTCCTGCTGCCTGGGGGTTTACAGTGAGGTACCATAAGTGTATAGCAGGAGATGGCAGGTTGTGGCTTGGGCTATAGCTACACCTCCTTCACATCTAGGTAACTGATCTCTGGGGTCTATGGTGTAGGAGGCGGGGGGGAGAGATGTGTGTGTGTGGTCTCAATCTGTCAGCTTTGGTTATATCGCGTCTAAGTGGGTTGCACATGATGTTTATATAAGATCAGTCCGGCAAGCTTAAACTAGACATTATTGAACAGTGAACTAATCAACTTATAGTTAACAAAGACATGTCCATGTTCTCGAGGTCGGTGTATCGGCTCAAGTCCCGGTCAGGGGTTGAGTATTCAAGTCCTTCATGTGTTCAGCCCTCTGGGCACAAACGGTGTGATGGTGGCTGGGTCCCAGCTGCTGCCGGAGGTTCCAGGCGACGCTTCTGTGTCTGGGATTGATAGTTCCAGGGCTGCTAGGAACGCTGGTGAATTGGACATCGAGTGAAGCGTGTGTGTCGCGCCATTGTGTGTCGCCACTAGGGATCCCATCGTTCCCCATCTGTACTGTACCCCTGAGGATCGGAGGTGAGCTGTGATAGGCCCCATGGATCTTCGCCACTGCAGGGTCGCCTTGGAGAGGTCTTGGAAAAAGTTCAGGTGCGTGCCTTCAAACTGCAGGGGTGTTTTGCCACGTAGAGCCGCCATAGTGTGGGCTTTGTCTGAGATAGACGTGAAGCGGATTATAACATCCCTTGGCGTGGTGGAAGAGTTAGTGGTAGTGGCGAGGTGGTATATGCCCGCTAGGGCGACTTTCTTGGCCGCTCCGAGTGAGAGGATGGTCCCCAGCAGCCGCCGGGTAAAGTGCGGCAGTTCCTCCGCCGTTATGTTGGTTGGTACACCCCTTATTTTTAAGTTGTTGCAGCGTTGTTGGTCCTCCAGGGCGGTCACTCTCTGAGAGATGTGGATCTGCTGGGTGTGGAGTTCTACCGTGCTGCTCAGGGAGGTCACCGTTGATTGGGCAGATTTGAGGCCGTCTTCTGTTGCTGTTATGCGAACGGTGTTAGCGTTGATCTCTCGCCTGAGCATTGCTCGGTCAGCTTCCATCATCTTGTGTAAGTCCGAGAGGAGCATTTTAAGGTCCCCCTTTGTGGTCGGAGCTGAGCTGTCTGTTAGTTGCAGACTCAGGGTGTGCTCCGGTGGTGGAGAGAGTGAGGTATCCCCTGTAGCGCTCCGGGTGCCGGTACCGGCGTTTCCTCGTGCTCCAGAGACTGTGCTTTCGGTGCTGCCGGTCGTTGGAGCATGACCCCAATGTCCCTGTCGGGCTTTTGTGTGCGACGCCCCATTAGCTGTTTGTGGGGCTGCGGCGTCGGCAGAGAGGGTTCCGACTCGTTCCAGTCGTATGCCTCCAGTAGGCCGTTAAAGAGTGTATCCAGGCCTCGTGTCTGTGGAGCGTGGTAGGCCCCAGACTTGCGTTTTTGCTTTGTGGGCCTCGGCGTGTACGAAAAAGGCATCGATCGGTGCAGTCCGACGCCTAGTGTGCAGATTTGCGGTTTGTGTCTGTGTTGATCGAGACGGTCGGGTATTTTTGGCGAAATTTGTACGGGTAGATGAGGAGCAAGCAGAAATGGCGTCCGCTCGGCTCCAGCGTTGGTCCCCTCGATTTCTCTCTTAACATCTAGAAGATGCCACTTTCTTTCTGCATCCGATGATTGTGGGTTGCAGAAAGAAGGCAAAACAATTGGCTGGCCCAAAGATTTATTCGAAATTACTTCAGGCAAAATGGAAGGCCTGGGATGCAGTACCACCTTGTCTTGGTGAAAGATGTAAACTCAGAAGCTAAAGAAAATGCCTGCAGTTCCCCTATTCTCTTTGCTGACATGTTTGTCACTAAGAAGACAGAGTAAAAGAATTTTCAATGAAACATCCTGTAACGACTCAAATTGAATTTTACAAAAAGCTAGGACTAATGAGAAATCCAAGGTAGGAAAAGCTGAAAGTTTAGGAGATCATTTCAGCAAAATTAACTTAAAATATGTGCAGATGAGGAGGTTGGATGCTAGATCACACACAAGGATGTAGCTTAACACTGAGATCTAAACATTTAGTGTAGACACACCTGGATCAGCTAGAACCTCATTCTGCAGTTAAGACAGAATGCCCCGAACGAAAGGATCATCTGGAGGGCAACCTTTCTAAACACACCAGTGCTGGAATTTTATCCAAATCCAAAGATAAATCTTAGTCATGGGTGAGCAGACAGTTGCCAGAACCACTTTACACAAATTCTCTGAAAGCCCTTTCACTCAGAGAATCATCCTTGAAGCACCCATGCCGTCAGTTTAAACATCTCCAGTGGTCTCTATCGGAAGATCCATGTTCTCGATGATGTTGTCTGATATTGGAAGAACCCAGTGTGAAATTGCAATACGCTCTATTTTGGAAAACCAGCTCCTGTTTGGCCAGAACCCTTGCTTTGTCCCATCTTATTTTCTGAATTACCCTTGGGATCACCACTACTGGAGGGAATACATATCCCATATTGAAGTTCCAGGTGAGGGACAGGTCATCCAGGAAGTTTGGGAAATCCTGTGTCTGGATTAAAACAAAGCATGTTTTTTTCTTGTAGCCATCAGATCTATGGCCGGTAGGCCGAATCGGAGTACCAATATCGAGAATATCTGGTGGTTCAGAGAAAGATCTGCTTGAGACCAACGTTGTCTGCTGAGGTCGTCTGCAATGACATTCTGTATCCCTCTGATATGAGAAAGTTTACTTCAGTCTGTGCCCAAGACATGATATGGTAACACAGATCTCAAAGAGATTTCACTTTTGTGCCTCTTTGATGGTTTAAGTAAGCAACTGTGGTGGCGTTGTCCGATTGAATCCTTACTACTCGGTTGGCAATGATAGGTTTGAAAGCTACCAGAGCATTCTTTACTGCCTTCATTTCTCTGAAGTTGGAGGAAACTGCTGTTTCTTTTGAAGTCCATTTCCCCTGAATGAACTGTGAATCCAGATGGGCACCCCAACCAGTTTGAGATGCATGTGTTGTGATGGTAATCCACGTTTTTTGTTTGAATGACAGACCTGGAAAGGTTGTTTGGATTTTTCCACCAATTTAGTTGATTCCTTACTGTCATTGACAGGCAAATTAGTGAATCCAAGTCTTCTTTTGTTCTTGACCATTCTGTTAAAATGTTCCACTTTAGTGGTCTGATTTCTGCTTTCGCCCATCCTACTACTGGGATAGCAGAAGTGAGACGACCTTGGACATTCATGGCCTGTCTGATGGTGCAAACTTCTTTCTTTCGTAAACCTAAAACTGCCTTTATAATTATTTTCTGTTTTGGAACAGGAAGAAAAAAAGAGAGGGATCTGAAGGAGTAGTCCGTGATTTGTGTAGGTTTATAAGCAAACTGTGACCTCTTCAAAACATCCTTGTGTCTTTGAGGTCTAACAGAAGACGATGTTTTGATTCTGCCTTTCAGAACCAATCGTCCAAATAAGGAATAATTGCCATACCTTTTAGCCATAAGGTTGCCACTGTAAAGGAAGGCACCTCTGACCCAAGGCTCAAGCTACAGATGACCAGATGTCCAGTATGTTTCATATTGGCTAACTTGGATCATGATACGCTTTATATGTGAAGATGTACTTTATCCTAGTTTAGCTGTTTGCACGTACACACACATTTTTGTTCTTATCTGTTATGACGCTCTGCAGCTTTTAGCGATACTTCGCAGCTGCCCTCGCCCCGCTCCCTTTTTCTTGTAATGTAGCGAGTTTCCAGTAATTGTGTGTGTTGTGACCTTTGTAAATATGGCTAGTTCTGCATTTCTTTTTGCATGTTGCCATTTCTCTATATAGCCTGTAAGCTCTCCCAATTAAAGCTTTAATTGGGAGAGCTTACAGATTATATAGAGAAATAGCCAAGTGCTTTAATTGGGAGAGCTTACAGATTATATAGAGAAATAGCTACGTGCAAAAAGAAATGCAGAAGTAGCAATATTTACAAAGGTCACAACCGTATGTGTGTGTGTGTCTTATTGCTTCTGCGAGCACTCATTTCAACAATCTGGTTTCCCTTGAACATACTTTGGGTTATTTATCCACAACACCTCTAAAGGGGCCAGGATTTTTGTAAAGATTCGAGGTGCCGAGGATAGCCCGAAAGGCAAGGCCTTGACTTGAAAATCCTCTCACACTCTTGACTTGAAAATGTAGAATCTTTCTCTTTCTAGTTTGTATTGCAAACCTTCGGAATTTTCGAGAAAATACAGACATCGGAACATGAAGCATCCTTCAGATCTAGCTTTCTCAGATCTAGCTTTCCCATAAATTCTCCTTTCTGTAGAATGTGTGTGACTGACCAAATATTTTCTATACGAACCTCTGGTAAGGGATGCATGCGTTTACTTCTTTGACGTCTAGGATAGGACTTGTCTGGCTTTTGAACTAAAAACAGGCGTGAGTAAACTCCCTGGAATCCATGGCCTCTGGGCACTTTTTCTATAATACATTTGCGTAAGGGATTCTGCTAGAAGGGCATCTGTTTTCTTTTGTAATTGGTACTTTGAAATGAGAAAAACTGGGTATGGAAAAGTAGAAAACCTTATTCTGTATTCTTCTGAGATGTTTTTTTTATTATCCATTTGTTTGACGTTGTCTCCTTCCATTTTTGAGCAAAGAACTGAAGACGACCTCCTACCTTTTTGGCGTCTATCTTTTCTTTTTGTCTTGTTTATTCAGATCCCTGAACCTGGTGTCTATATTCGGTCTACGAGATTTACTAAATTTATCCTGGTAGCGAAAGGAACGCTGTCCACAGAACTGAAACCTTTTGTTGGATTGAGAGCCAACATATAACGAATCCTGTGGCAATGTTTTTTTGGTTTCAGACATTTGTTTTATTATTTCTTCCAGTGGAGTGCCAAACAATTTTTTCCTCTCAAAAAGAAGTTCGCATAAAGCTGATTTTGAAACTGAATCCACAGTCTAGGTCCTGAGCGACAAGGCTCATCTGGCTACAGAGTATATTCCCATTAGCCACACAGATAATTTAAGGCTTTCATCTGAGACGTCCGTTAAAAAATCGTTGGAAAGTTTCAGAAGATATAATAGCTGAGCTGGGTCTTTTTCTGATTTTCTCATAAGGGATTCTTCTAATGCCTTAAACGTTTAGCACTGAACCAGAGATTTCGCTTTGCACTGATAACCCGCTGCCTGAAAAATTCTTCTGTTCAATGTTTCAGCCCGCTTGTCCATCGGATCCTTTAGCCCCTTAAGGACACATGATATGTCTGACATGTCATGATTCCCTTTTATTCCAGAAGTTTGGTCCTTAAGGGGTTTAAACCCGAATCCTTATCAATTGGTATTGGGTTTTTTTGGGGTTTTTTTTTTTAGATAATTGTGCCACCTGTGTATCAACTTTAGGAAGGTCTTCCCACTTCTCTTCCGTCTGTTACATAGTTACATAGCTGAAAAGAGACTTGCGTCCATCAAGTTCAGCCTTCCTCACATATGTTTTTTGCTGTTGATCCAAAAGAAGGCATAAAAAACCCCAGTTTGAAGCACTTCCAATTTTGCAACAAGCTAGGAAAAAAATTCCTTCTTGACCCCAGAATGGCAGTCAGATTTATCCTTGGATCAAGCAGTTATTACCCTACATTGATTATATCCTTGAATATTCTGTTTTTGCAAGTATGCATCTAGTAGCTGTTTGAACATCTGTATGGACTCTGATAAAACCACTTCTTCAGGCAGAGAATTCCACATCCTGATTGTTCTTACAGTAAAAAAACCTTTCCTTTGCCTTAGACGAAATCTTCTTTCTTCCAGTCTAAACGCATGGCCTTGTGTCCTATGTAAAGTCCGGTTTGTGAATAGATTTCCACACAATGGTTTGTATTGGCCCGAATATATTTGTATAATGTTACAATATCCCCTCTCAGGCGACGTTTTTCTAAACTAAATAGGTTTAAATTTGTTAACCTTTCTTCATAGCTGATATGTTCCATTCCTTTTATTAATTTTGTCTGTAGTTTGAAAAGTTGCTTGAAATGTTTAAAAATGAAGGCATGTCTTTCTGGGTTCTTCCGCTCTCTCTGTAGTAGTTTGTGGGGATATTTATGGGATAATAATAGTAAACATTGGGAATTGCCCACTATTTCAATTCTCAGATCTCAAAGATCGTTATCGTGTAAGTGAAATGTATACCATATAAATAAAATCACAATTTGTTATAAAAATAGATACAATTTATTTTTATATTCAAATAATAATAATAAGTAACATGCGTGACAATAATCAATGAAATTTTAGTATAACATGAATATGCATTACAAATGGTAATATATTTTCCAATGGTTAACACAGCTTAGAATCTACAACATTAGCTGTCAAGAAGATTTATGATGGGCTTCACAGAGACAAAGAAAGTTTCAGACAAAGAAAGAGTGACTCAGAATATACACTTTTAATTTCTATCATAGCACAAAATGTCTGCCGATATAAATACCCTGACAAGTTCCATAACCCTTGGGTACATAGGAAAACCTTTTACCTTTTACCAGAACTTCAGTGGAATGCAATGCCTCCCAGGCGTGCGTTTCACTGCTGTGCACATGCGCCCGTCCTGCATAGTGGGAGGTACACTTGGGACCTCCCCTAACATGGCCACATAAGCCGATTCCAGTCGTGTTCCATAACGCTATGGAACACTTAGCTCCCACCCTGGGAGCTATCGTGTACTAACCACCTCGATCAGCAACCTGTGCTGACTGCACTGATGTACAAAGTCCTGGATTTGGAAAGAAACTATCCGTCCCGTATACCAGGACAAGAAGAACTGGAGAACCTTGCAGGTACAAGGTGCAGTAGTTGGGAAAGGTTATATAAAGGTAGTTGGGAAAGGTTATTAAATATTTACATTTTGGGGAGCTTCTTGTCCACAGGAGAAGACAACCCCACTTGTGACATTACTGCCACTAGACATGAGGAAAACCGAAAATTTATACCATAATCACCGATATTTTATTTTCCCAGATATATGCCATGGCAGCACTATGTATGGATATAGCTCCTCCCCTTCTCAATTGGACAGGAACCACCACCTAAATAATTAATAAAAAGAGACTTCCTCCCATGTCCCTTCAGTCTTAGTTTAAAGCCACAAAACAACACAAAGTAGAAAAGGGTGGGACCGTAGTGCTGACATGGCATATTTCCGGGAAAAGAAAATATCGGTGAGTATGGTGTAAATTTTTGGTTTTCCCCGGATATATCCATGGCAGCACTACGTATGGGTTATACCCAGGCCGAAAGGTACAAGGGAGGGAAAAATAAAAATAACCAAAAAGCTCAAGTCAATACAAATTAAAACTCTTTATTGACAAATCAACTATAAGGCAGCGGAGAGGACACTTCTATCAAATTCCGTGGTAGAAGAACGAACTACGTCCAGCTGATAGTGATGAATAAATGTGTTGAAGGGAGGACCATGTTGCTGCTGATTAAATGTGATCCGGAAAAATGTTGGCTGCAGCTGCCCATGTAGAGGCCAATGAGCTGGAAAACCTGGTGGAACTGGAACCCCGGAAGCTGCGTAAGCCTGACTAATGGCTGAGATTATCCATCGTCCAATAGAAGTAGAAGAAGCAGCCTGACCCCTCTTGTATCTTTTTTTATTTTTTTTATCACTTTTTTTTATTGAGACAAAGAAGTGTATGGGGTACAGAATGAGAAAAGGTAAACAATAGGATTTATACACATCGGGTGTGGCCTAGTGCGATATACATCTTCATAGGTCTTATGCAGGCCACCTTTTATGATGAACATAGTGAACTAATAAAGTGTAACAAAGCATAACATAAAATACATTAAAGCTCTTAATTGAGAAGTCATTTAACTGTGAGCTGACTTCTTAGTGGTCTGCTATCATTGTGGCATGTCGTCCTCTGGTTAAGCATAGTCGTAAGCTACGTGTATGGTTATAGGGTGTTTGGTCGGTATAGTGGTGTACGTCAGGGGGTAGGTTAGTGTCGTGGAGTAGGTTGTCGCTACTTCGTCGGGTTGGTGAGATGTTTTCAAAGTTGTAGCGTGCTTACAGGTCGTTGGATGTTGCGGTCATGGGGAGCCGTCTGAGACATGTTGGTGATGGGTGGAGCAACCCAAGGTCGGTTTTCAGTTGGTTGTGTGTATGTCCGGGCTGGTCAGGTTACCTGGTTAGTTACGTCCGTCTGTCCCACCCATCAGTCATGGCTTGGTTCCCGATCTAGGGGTCCGTCTTCAGTGACCGTCCCACCCGGTTGCCCCCCCTTGGTGTGTCCCCTTCCCTCCATGTTCCCCATATGTACGCCTATTTGGACCATGGGTTCTCCTCTCCCTCTGCGTCCCTGTTCCGTCTCTGCAGGGCCTATGACTCGCCGACTGGAGGAAGGGGGGGGTGAGGGTATGTGCGTCGTGGGCGGGGGTAGGGAGTAGGGCGGAAAGGAAGAAAGAGGAAAGAGGGAGGGGAGGAAGAAGAGAAAGGAGAGAGAAAAGAAAAAAAAAGGGTGAGGAGGGAGTGTAAGGGTGCCTGTATCTTTTGTGGTCTCTGTGGGGGGGGGTCTAGTGCCTCCCTAGTTCCCTGCTTCTGGGTGACGTCCGTCCCTGGCCGCTGCGGGTTGTCTCTGGGCTATATAGGTGCACCAGGGGAACCAGGTGATAGCACATTTGTCTCCCGTGCCGTGCAGCAACGCCGTGAGGGATTCCATGCTGTATATGTCCTCCACCCGGTCCATCCATTGCTCCACGGTCGGTGGCTCCGCCGCGCGCCATTTGGTAGGGATGAGAGATTTCGCTGCATTAAGCAAGTGTTTGGTTAGTGAGCGTTTGTAGGTGGCGATGTGAAGTGTGATGTGGTGGAGTAGCATCGGTAAGGGCTGGAATGGTAGGTCCGGATCTGCTATGCTTTTGATTTTGGAGTGAATTTCTTCCAGTACTGCCTGATTTTGGGGCACGACCACCAGATGTGGATGTCCGTGCCTCTCTCGGCTCCGCATCTCCAGCAGATGTCAGGGATTTTGCTGTTCATGCGATGTAGCCTCGCTGGGGTCCAATACCAGTTGACCATAATTTCGTAGTTAAGTTCCTGGATTTTTGAGCTGAGTGTGCCTTGGTGTGCTAGTACGTGGATCTTCTCCCATTGTTGGTCTGTTATTGTTTGGTCTGTAGCTTGTTCCCAGCGGGACATGTACCGCGGTGGTGCGCGTGGCGTGGTCGTGAGTAGCAAAGAGTAAAGTTGCGTGATTCCCTTCAGCGATAGATCTCTGACTACGCACATGTGTTCGAAGGTGGTTAGTTCTCTATGGAACAGGTGTTTGCCCGTCGTGGTTCGGTGAAAGTGCTGAATCTGATGGTAGCAGAACCTGTTCATTAGTGAGATGGTGCCTTCTGGGATCAGCTCCCTTAGTGGTTTCAGTCTTGTTGTGGAGCATAGGCGCTTCATATAGGTCCAGTCCGTGCCCCCGAGGCCTGCCACGTCCTTGGGTCGTAGGCCTCCTGCGATATCAGGGTTGTGGGTTATAGCTGTCAGAGGGCCTGGCGTCGTGGTGAGTCCGTCTGTCAATCGGGTGGAAATCCATATTTGCATTGTGGCCCGAATAAACGGGTTTTGGGTCATTTTGGGATCCTTTAAGGGGTGCGTTGTCCATACTGCGGATGGTAGCTTTTGGGCCACTTGGTTGTTCTCCAATTCCCTCCAATTTTGTCTGAGCTTGATGTGTGCCAGTCCACCAGTCGTATAGGTGGGTAGCCCTGTAGTAGTGAACTATCGAGGGGAGTCCCAAGCCCCCCATGCGTTTGGGCAGAGACAGGAGTGCCCCGTTAACCCTGGGCCATCCCGTTTTCCATACAAATCTTATTGCAGTAATGAGCGTCTGAAAGGGATAGTTTGGAATAGGTAGAGGAGTCACAGAAGCAGGTTTAATTTCAGGGCATTGATTCTCCCGAACCAGGAGATGCACAGGCTGCCCCAGTTCATCATATCTTTTTGCAGCGTGCAGAGAATGGGTATAAAATTCTCCTGGTAGAGGCGTGCTGTGTCTCCAGTGAGCCAGATATCTAGGTATTTGATCTTGTCCACACACCATCTGAATGGATACTGCGCTCGGAGATGGGTTGTGTCTGCGGCGGGTAGATTGAGTGGGCAGGCTTCCGATTTATCAGTATTGAGCTTTAGGTTGGAGAGAAGTCCATATTCCCGGAACCTTGCTAGTAGGTTCGGTATTGAGATGAGTGGGTTGGCAAGGAAGAAGAGGAGATCATCTGCGTAGGCCGCGACTCTCTGTTCCAATCCATTGCGGGTGAGGCCTGTTATTCCCCCGTCCCGTCTGACTGCCCCCAGGAATGGTTCCAGGGAGAGGGCAAACAGGAGGGGGGACAGGGGACACCCCTGCCTCGTACCATTGCGGATGTTGAATGGCTGCGATAGGGCACCGTTGATGCGTAGGCGAGCTGTGGGTGTCGTGTAGAGGGAGGTTATCCACGTCAACATGTGTGGCCCGAATCCCATCGCACGGAGCGTCGCCAGCATGAATCGCCAGTCCACCCGATCGAACGCCTTCTCAGCATCGGTCGAGAGGAGGAGGACCCACCGCCGGCCGCCCCCCGCCATGTGGATCACGTTAAAGGCTCTGATGGTGTTATCGCGCGCCTCCCTGCCGGGGATAAATCCCACCTGGTCCGGGTGCACCAGGTCTGGCAGCGCGCGCCCGACCCGCATGGCCAATATTTTGGTGAACACTCTTTTTTTTTACACTTTTTAAAAAGGCATGCTGGTGAACTGGTAAGGAAGAGGTTTAGCAGCATGTAAACCAGGGTTCAAAACACAGCAGAGTCAGTTCCTCACACTCATATTGTATTACAGAGCTTTGTATCTGCAAAACTAAAATATGACTCTCAGTGCCTAATTCAAAATCCTAGACCACTTTCCTTAAAAACTTACAAGGAAAGGTTAAAAAGGAACTTAACATGTATAGCTTGGAGGAAAGATGAGACAGGGGGGATGTGATAGAAACATTTAGCACAGTAAAGGAGGAGAATATATTTAAAAGAAGAAAAACTTCCACAACAAGAGGACATAGTCTTATATTAGAGGGGCAAAGGTTTAAAAATAATATCCAGAAGTATTACTTTACGGAGAGGATAGTGGATGCATGGAAGAGCCTTCCAGCTGAAGTTGTAGAGGTAAACACAGTAAAGGAGTTTAAGCATGTGTGTGAAATAGTGATGTCGCGAACATAAAATTTTCCGTTGGCGAACGCGAACTTCCGCAAATGTTCGCGAACGGGCAAACCGGGCGAACCGCCATAGACTTCAATAGGCAGGCGAATTTTAAAACCCACAGGGACTCTTTCTGGCCACAATAGTGATGGAAAAGTTGTTTCAAGGGGACTAACACCTGGACTGTGGCATGCCGGAGGGGGATCCATGGCAAAACTCCCATGGAAAATTACATAGTTGATGCAGAGTCTGGTTTTAATCCATAAAGGGCATAAATCACCTAACATTCCTAAATTGTTTGGAATAACGTGCTTTAAAACATCAGGTATGATGTTGTATCGATCAGGTAGTGTAAGGGTTACGCCCGCTTCACAGTGACAGACCAAACTCCCTGTTTAACGCACCGCAAACAGTCCATTTGCACAACCGCAAACTCCCCATTTGCACAAGGTTGGATACCAAGCTAGCCATGTCCCGTTCCTTGTCCTCACTGATGTCATTGAAGGTCTCTTCCTCCACCCAGCCACGTACAACACCAAGGGTCCCTGAAAGGTGACAACAAGCCCCCTGTATTTTTTTTTTAAATGTACACTACTGTTACACCAGATATGAGTTGCACTGGTGTGACACTGTGCCCTGGCAGGCCCTGAAACGCACACGTGTGAAGGAAACTGACTGCTATTATTTCACAGTCAAATTTCTAGTTTTTTTTTTTATGTACACTACTGTTACACCACTGATTAGCCCACGTCATGCCTACGCCCCCAAAATGTTCTTGTGTGGGGGTGCTGGAATTACGTGGGCCAATGGGAGCCTGAATCAACTTTTGGCTCCCACTGCCCCTTTAAGAGCGAGCTTGTGACTCGAGCCGTGCTCCTAGTGCCAGGCGGGCCACGTGACCGATCACTGCGGTCAGTGCACGCGGCTAAGTCAGAAGAGGAGATCAAGCCGCATGCGGCTCGTGTGGAGGCAGGAGTGATCCAGCCACGCATGGCTCAAGCTTAGGACCCATGTCGGTCCCAGGATAAGGTAAATACAGCCACAACCACTTATCCCAATCACACACCTTTCCTAACATCCTATCCCATTAAAAGCATATTACCGCGTATTTAATAAAACAGACCCCCTACTTCATCCAGGTTACCGATCGATGGTTCGATATTCTGAGCCCTCTCTGATTTACTGTACACGACTATTCGATATTCCCACAAATTTTATATAGCATTTTATCTTTGTTTGAGACCACCTTAAAAATATTGGATATCGCTGAAAATCATGATCACTATATACTTTCTCTACAAACCTCTAAAACGAACCAAACTACTCATCCATCCGCTATACCACTTTATGCCACCTAGAACTAGTGCCCAATTAAAATACTTTACTCTTACTTACCCACACTCAGTCATGCCACACACATTTCACCACTACTCTCACTGAATCCCTCTGACTACGGCTAAATTCATCTTCTACATCAGAACACTACTCCTAAGATTGGGTTGTATCCATGTCTCGGGTCTTTCATTTAGAATAGGGGCAGCTTCGGTCTCCTTCAACACTGACACTCCAGTGCATATTATTAAAAGATTGGGCAGATGGAAATCCTCAGTCTACAACCGATATATTCCTCATCCCAAGAAAGAAATGAGGAAAGCTTTTAAAAGTTTGGCTTTGTACTGGAGAGGGGAACGGAGGGAAGCGGCGCCCTGCTCCGGGCACAGCACCTACCCCCAAGTTAGTAATGTAAGCACGCAGCCTGCCCGGGCGAGGGGTTGGGAGGATGCTGCCTCCACGGGACGGACGGGCTGTCCGGATGCGACCACGTAAGCGGAATAATCAACTGAAATTGCGCCGAAAAACCGCGACCCGGCCCTACGTTCCACTGGCAGAGCAGAACAGGGGACTTACTAATTCCCGGCCCAGCAGCACAAAGCGGCGGCTCTCGGCACAGGCCTGGGAATGGGGCACAATCTCACCTCACTCCCACCCAGCAGAAAGACTCGGAGCCCTCAGAGGTTCGAGCCTCAACATACAATCCATAGCCGACAATGAACGAGACTGCATAATGTGGCCCGCTACAGGCATTGGTTAACCATCAGGTCCAGTGAATCTGCTGCTCGCCAACTGTTACCGGACCCTCCACCACCGCTGACCACCTTAACCGCTCCCTGGGAAAAGTATCGGATCCGCAGTTCAGGCTACTGTGCACGAGAACTGTAACGTTTGACCTAGCTGAGTCTAATGGACCTATACCTGGCAGGTAGAGCCCTACCCACCGCAATCCAGCGACTCACCTAGTCTGACTTTTATTTTTATTTTTCTTATGTTTGCTTATATTTGATAGCCCTTGGGTGGGCATGGTTGCCAGAAGCCCACAAGCAGCAACTGCATCCTGGACACCATATGCCTCACTTGGCGATCACTATATATATATTTGTGGTTTGCTTATCTTTTGCCTGTACATACACGTTGCTGGTTGGCAATCTTAGTTCTGACGTATACCCACCATGAGAGCTTCAGCACTTAAAATTGTTATTTAGATTGTTCCTCGCACTACATAGAATCAGATATGTATATGCCTCCATAGCGTATCCCGGCGGTTACCTATTTAACTAGCAAGCACTAAACATGTGACCGTGTACATCTTAACTCACATTTTGCACGCTTCTACACGCTTATCACACAACCAGCGAACATAGCAACTGCTGGCAGCTACTGCTACACACACCAAGCAAGCGAATTGTTATTCTCCACAATGTTGGTATCTTCTTAGTATTGTAATATTTCATTCTCTGCCTCTCATCACACATTGTGCTATACATTTCTATTATACACAAGGAGTAGAACAGATAGCAAGGATAATAGCTAACATAGGCCACTAAGCGCAACCTGCCTTGCAAGTTTACCCACTAATTAACCTGTTATAATCACATACTCCACAGTGACATGATATCTTTGTTCATCCTGATTACTTACCTAAAAATGTGCAATGTTTTAAATGCCACAATGATGTTTTCTTATGTCAAAAAAACGGGTGGGTGTACCAGCGCTAATGTGGATAATCAGAATATTATGTACCAAATGGCTAAAAATTAACACGAGAAGCTGCTAAATCACCAAAAGTCTTATCTTAAAAACTAAGGAATAAAATACGGAGTGATGGTGAAGCGCTATATTAAACTCAAGGTGTGGAAACAGGAGATAATTCTAAAGGAGTATAAATGTACCTCAATATAAACGTTTCTTGGAACCTTAACCTTGATATAATTTCCTTAAAAATATAAACATAAAAAACATATCATAGCGTAAAACTGTAAAATACACAATGTAGTATGTATAAGAGAATATTCCCACTCACACTCTGAAGAGCTAAAAGGTTTTAGCTCAATTCTTGCGCCTGCAGGGTCCGTAAAGGCGACCCTCTCCCTTCTTGGGGAACCTTTATCCTTCTTATTTCCGATCTAGGATACAGAGCATATATAGTGCAGTACCTTTAAAGTTCTTTAAAATAAGTAAAATAATAGATGTGGTACTCACAAACCAAGAGCCTTCAGAATAGGCTCAATGGAACAGCATATGTGGTTAAGGACCACAATCCTTCTTTCTTGTAGCAGGAAGAATTGCCCAATAGTATTTTGGTAAAAAATATTTATTATACTATTACTTTAAAACATAATCTAATACAAGTAAATACTATATAGGCAAAAAATAAATAATAAAAGAGTCCAATAATTGTAGTCTCCAGGACGCGTTTCGCCTAATAGGCTTCCTCAGCTGGATCAAAAAGTCTTTATGAAGATCCTTGGACTGGTTCCTGCTTTATATACCTTTCTCTTTGTTCAAATAATTGTTTTGTGGGCTCTTTAATTTCGCGGGCTATCGTCATGGCAACGTCGACGCCCTGCGTGTCAAGCCTCTTTTTCGTTTCGCTTCCGTGTTTGTCACTTCCGGTGTGACGTGTTTCCGGTGTTTTCATGCGTTCCACCGTGCGGTTCATACGTAGGTGTTTCCGGGTCGGCATGGTTATAGAGAGAGAGAGAGGATGAGAATATATTCCGAAAAAGTTCACTCATATGTTCTTTCCTTTTAACTTTATATCAGTATGGTACACATTAGTCTTTGTTTCCATATTTTATAATTCGTTCTATTT
This sequence comes from Pelobates fuscus, assembly GCF_036172605.1. Taxonomy (NCBI): domain Eukaryota; kingdom Metazoa; phylum Chordata; class Amphibia; order Anura; family Pelobatidae; genus Pelobates; species Pelobates fuscus. The sequence goes on along the minus strand of NC_086321.1, from coordinate 17,716,895 downwards.
AACAATGGTATACATTATAATATTTTAGATTTTATTAATGTTCGTCTTCCTAAGTATATATATATATAATTTTATTCCACTTTGAATAAAGATTGTAAGCTCTCATTCTGAAGTTCTTTCTATACGTTTTGCAAATCTTAAAAGTGTCCATTTATATATTTCTACATCTTGATATTGAAAGACTCCATGAGAATAAACCACTTGAAGTGTATTTTATGTACTCACAATAGTACCAAGTTAGACATAAATCATTCATAGGCACCTGAGGTATTCATAGATCATGCAGATCAAACTACTAGGGTGATTGGGGTACAGTATATCGAATAAAACATCACTCAAATTGCTTAAATTAAAACAAACCACTTAAGGTGCTTAGCATGAATTTAAAATACAAAATATTAAAAAGTAAAACCGTGATGACCAAAGTGACATATATAAGAATGAAATACTTCCCCTAAAATGCTTCATAAAAATCAGAGTCGTCAGCATAATAATATAAAACCATATAGGTCTAAAAAATGTCTCTCAGCTTACGTTGATATTGTTAAGAATATGTAGATACCATATTAGGTGTATAAACGTAATTTAAAAAAATGTATCCAAAAGTGTATAAAAAATTGTATAAAAAATATATATATATGAGTAAGAATGTGAAATGAGAATAGGGAAGAGGGGACAGAGAGGTGGGGATCTATCTGAGGAAATGGCACATCTCAAAATCTGCGTTCAACCCGTTTGGAATTAGGGTATTAAGTTTAAAAATCCACTCCATTTCTTGCTTGCTCATTTTTGTATCAAAATTGCCTCCCCTCCAGTCCTTATCTACTTTTTTTATGCCTAGGAATATCGTGTTTATAAACTCACAATTGTGGAAAGATTTATAATGTAGTGAGACACTATGGTTCTCAAATCCTTTTGTAATATTCCGGCCATGTTCCTCTATTCTAATGTGTAAGGCTCTAGTGGTTTTTCCCACATAGATTAGGCCACAGGGGCATATTAGTGCATAAATCAAGTTTTTCGAGTGGCAGGTTAAAAAATCTTTAATAGGATACTCTGTACCATCTTTCTTCACAAACGTTTTTATATGTCTCTTTTTGTTTGTGGTTCTTTTGCAGGCCAGGCATTGGCCACATCCAAAGAAACCTTTATCAGAATTTAAAAATGAGTTCTCTGTTTTTTTCTTTCTTATGAAACTTGATGTCAGGGTTGTACGCAAATTTTTTACCCCTCTATGTATGAACCTGGGCTTCTCTGGAAGAATTGTTTTAACACTCGGGTCCTGAAGTAGGATTGGCCAAAATTTAGAAATAATCTTTCTTACTTTAAAATTATCCGTACTAAAATTGCATATGAAGGGTATTTCTTTCATGTTGTTTTCTTTTTTCTTTTTATATACTAAAAGACTGTTTCTTTCCACTCCCTTCACTTCCTCTCTAGCTTTTTCTAATTTTTGTTCTTTATATCCCTTTTCTAAAAAATCGCGTTTTATCTTGTCTGATTGGGCTTTAAAAACATTCAAATCCGTACAGTTCCTCCGAATTCTTAAAAATTGGCCTTTCGGAGCGTTTTCCAGCCATGGTGAAAAGTGGCAACTTTCTCTTTCTATATAACTATTTGCTTCTACGGTTTTAAAATGATTTTTGGTTTTGATGGTGTTGTCCTCTATATAAATTAAAAGGTCTAAAAATACCACTTCTGATTTACTCCAATTACTCGTAAGTTTAATTCCCCATGAGTTAAAATTCAAGAAATTTAAAAATTCTATCAGGTCTTTTTCTTCTCCCTTCCAAATGAAGAGAATGTCATCAATATAGCGGCCATAGGTGACCAAGTTCTCCCTCCAGCTATGTGGGCCATAAATAAACGTGTCTTCCCAATGAGCCATAAACAAGTTAGCATAGCTGGGGGCAAACTTGGTCCCCATGGCCGTTCCATTAATTTGTAAATAAAATTCTTCGCCATACCAGAAAAAATTGTTGTTTAAAATTAGTTCAATCCCTTCTAAAATAAATTCCATTTTTTCCTCGGTTAGATCTGAAAAATTGTTTAAACGGTATTTTACTGCGTTGCATCCATATTTATGTGGAATATTACTATAAAGTGCTGCTACATCGCTTGTCACTAAAAAGTATTTTCATTCCAATTACATTCATTTAAAAGATTTAAAACCGTGATCGTATCCTTTATATAAGAAGTAGTATTTTTTACTAGTGGTTGGAGATGTAGATCTACGTAATGGGACAGTCTACTGGATATGGAGTCTATCCCTGCCACTATAGGTCTGCCTGGGGGATTATTGACATCTTTGTGGACTTTGGGTAAGAAATAAAAAACCTGAGTTTTTGGGTACTTAATATTCAGAAAGCTAAATTCTTTTTCGTTTAATATGTTCGACTCTAGACCCTTATTTAAAAATTTCTGAAACTTAAAGTTCATCTCCTTTCCTGGATTGTAGTTTAACTTTTTATATGTAGTGGTATCTGTCAATATTCTATCTGCTTCCTTCTCATAGTTTTCTTTAGACATAAGGACTGTTCCCCCTCCCTTGTCTGCTGGTTTAATAACTAGGTTTGAATCTGTTTTTAAATCTTTTAAATCTTTTAAGGCTTTTCTTTCCTGTATGGTCAGGTTGTGACTGAAATTCTCTTTTTTATCCAGTTTTTTGATCTCAGTCATGACCATAGTTTCAAAGGTAGCATAGATTTCTTTTGAATTTATTTAGGTCAATATAAAATTCAAATTGATTTAACGGTTTGTTTGGGGCAAATTTTAATCCCTTAGTTAATACCTTTTTGTGGTATTCTGTTAATGTTTTTTGACTTAGGTTATAGATGCCTTTCATTTCTATTGGTTCCTCTGTGATTTTTCCCTTTTTCCTTTTTTGGACATATTTTCCTCCTCTAGTGCCTCTATGCTCGAATCTCTTCTTCTTTTGTATGGTGTTAAAATGTCTATTAAATCCTCTCTTTTGTGCCTGTCTTTGCCCTTGCTTCTCCAAAAATCCTGGTCATCGAATTCGTCCAGGACTTGGAAGCGGTTTCTAGTAGCCAGGGGTTCTTCTTTCCTGTATTCTGTGAATCGGCTATATGGTGTTTTTTCTCTTTCTACATTTTTATAGTCTGTTTTTCTTTCCTGCCTCTCTCTCTCATATCTCGGTCTTCTTTCATATCTATCTCTTCCAAAATATTTTTTGTTTTCTTGATCTCTATCTCTATATTGTGGATATATAGGTTTAGGTTTATAATTCCAATTTCTATGTGGGCGTTGTTCATAGTGATTTCTATGTGTCGGGTGATACGAATGGTACGGTTTGTTTACCCCTTGTTTATTAGAGTAATTTTCTCTTGGGAATTCTGAATCAGGGTTTCTTTTATAACCCATAGTTTTTTGCATATCCTCTCTGTTTTCTAAATGTGTTTCTTGAAAGTTATATTTAGAAAATGATCTCACTTGTTTAAGCTTATAATCTCTGGTGTCTCTGAGATATTTGCTTTTTTTAATCTCTATCACATCTCTTTCTATTTTATCTAAGTTTTCTTTGATATCACGTGTTGTGATGTCAAACTCTTCTTGATTAAGAGAATTTAAGATCTCATTCTGACATTTATTGATTTCTAGATCTAGTTCTTTAAGGTTTTCTTTCCTTCTTTTGATAATAAGATGCATAGTAGTAATGGTAAAATTTTCCAACATTACATTCCATTCATCCATAAAATGAGTTACTTCTTTGTCAAATGTGGGTGTTTTAAAATATCTTAGGCCTCTTGGAGTGATTCCTTCTTTTAAATATTTCTCAAAGGTGGCTATTTCCCACTTGATTTTTAGTTCTTTCTGTAATAATTTCTCTAGTTGCTCACTAGTATTATTTTGTCCACTTCTTCTCCTATTTATTGGTTGGTCTGTCCAGTTCGCAAACTCTGTTTCCATTTCTATATATGTGTTTTTTCTCTTGTCAAATAGTGACATATTGTTAACAGCTGCTAGGTACAAAGGTATAAAGATAAGAAAAGCCTTAAAAGATTTAAAAACAGATTCAAACCTAGTTATTAAACCAGCAGACAAGGGAGGGGGAACAGTCCTTATGTCTAAAGAAAACTATGAGAAGGAAGCAGATAGAATATTGACAGATACCACTACATATAAAAAGTTAAACTACAATCCAGGAAAGGAGATGAACTTTAAGTTTCAGAAATTTTTAAATAAGGGTCTAGAGTCGAACATATTAAACGAAAAAGAATTTAGCTTTCTGAATATTAAGTACCCAAAAACTCCGGTTTTTTATTTCTTACCCAAAGTCCACAAAGATGTCAATAATCCCCCAGGCAGACCTATAGTGGCAGGGATAGACTCCATATCCAGTAGACTGTCCCATTACGTAGATCTACATCTCCAACCACTAGTAAAAAATACTACTTCTTATATAAAGGATACGATCACGGTTTTAAATCTTTTAAATGAATGTAATTGGAATGAAAATTACTTTTTAGTGACAAGCGATGTAGCAGCACTTTATAGTAATATTCCACATAAATATGGATGCAACGCAGTAAAATACCGTTTAAACAATTTTTCAGATCTAACCGAGGAAAAAATGGAATTTATTTTAGAAGGGATTGAACTAATTTTAAACAACAATTTTTTCTGGTATGGCGAAGAATTTTATTTACAAATTAATGGAACGGCCATGGGGACCAAGTTTGCCCCCAGCTATGCTAACTTGTTTATGGCTCATTGGGAAGACACGTTTATTTATGGCCCACATAGCTGGAGGGAGAACTTGGTCACCTATGGCCGCTATATTGATGACATTCTCTTCATTTGGAAGGGAGAAGAAAAAGACCTGATAGAATTTTTAAATTTCTTGAATTTTAACTCATGGGGAATTAAACTTACGAGTAATTGGAGTAAATCAGAAGTGGTATTTTTAGACCTTTTAATTTATATAGAGGACAACACCATCAAAACCAAAAATCATTTTAAAACCGTAGAAGCAAATAGTTATATAGAAAGAGAAAGTTGCCACTTTTCACCATGGCTGGAAAACGCTCCGAAAGGCCAATTTTTAAGAATTCGGAGGAACTGTACGGATTTGAATGTTTTTAAAGCCCAATCAGACAAGATAAAACTCGATTTTTTAGAAAAGGGATATAAAGAACAAAAATTAGAAAAAGCTAGAGAGGAAGTGAAGGGAGTGGAAAGAAACAGTCTTTTAGTATATAAAAAGAAAAAAGAAAACAACATGAAAGAAATACCCTTCATATGCAATTTTAGTACGGATAATTTTAAAGTAAGAAAGATTATTTCTAAATTTTGGCCAATCCTACTTCAGGACCCGAGTGTTAAAACAATTCTTCCAGAGAAGCCCAGGTTCATACATAGAGGGGTAAAAAATTTGCGTACAACCCTGACATCAAGTTTCATAAGAAAGAAAAAAACAGAGAACTCATTTTTAAATTCTGATAAAGGTTTCTTTGGATGTGGCCAATGCCTGGCCTGCAAAAGAACCACAAACAAAAAAAGACATATAAAAACGTTTGTGAAGAAAGATGGTACAGAGTATCCTATTAAAGATTTTTTAACCTGCCACTCGAAAAACTTGATTTATGCACTAATATGCCCCTGTGGCCTAATCTATGTGGGAAAAACCACTAGAGCCTTACACATTAGAATAGAGGAACATGGCCGGAATATTACAAAAGGATTTGAGAACCATAGTGTCTCACTACATTATAAATCTTTCCACAATTGTGAGTTTATAAACACGATATTCCTAGGCATAAAAAAAGTAGATAAGGACTGGAGGGGAGGCAATTTTGATACAAAAATGAGCAAGCAAGAAATGGAGTGGATTTTTAAACTTAATACCCTAATTCCAAACGGGTTGAACGCAGATTTTGAGATGTGCCATTTCCTCAGATAGATCCCCACCTCTCTGTCCCCTCTTCCCTATTCTCATTTCACATTCTTACTCATATATATATATTTTTTATACAATTTTTTATACACTTTTGGATACATTTTTTTAAATTACGTTTATACACCTAATATGGTATCTACATATTCTTAACAATATCAACGTAAGCTGAGAGACATTTTTTAGACCTATATGGTTTTATATTATTATGCTGACGACTCTGATTTTTATGAAGCATTTTAGGGGAAGTATTTCATTCTTATATATGTCACTTTGGTCATCACGGTTTTACTTTTTAATATTTTGTATTTTAAATTCATGCTAAGCACCTTAAGTGGTTTGTTTTAATTTAAGCAATTTGAGTGATGTTTTATTCGATATACTGTACCCCAATCACCCTAGTAGTTTGATCTGCATGATCTATGAATACCTCAGGTGCCTATGAATGATTTATGTCTAACTTGGTACTATTGTGAGTACATAAAATACACTTCAAGTGGTTTATTCTCATGGAGTCTTTCAATATCAAGATGTAGAAATATATAAATGGACACTTTTAAGATTTGCAAAACGTATAGAAAGAACTTCAGAATGAGAGCTTACAATCTTTATTCAAAGTGGAATAAAATTATATATATATATACTTAGGAAGACGAACATTAATAAAATCTAAAATATTATAATGTATACCATTGTTAAATAGAACGAATTATAAAATATGGAAACAAAGACTAATGTGTACCATACTGATATAAAGTTAAAAGGAAAGAACATATGAGTGAACTTTTTCGGAATATATTCTCATCCTCTCTCTCTCTCTATAACCATGCCGACCCGGAAACACCTACGTATGAACCGCACGGTGGAACGCATGAAAACACCGGAAACACGTCACACCGGAAGTGACAAACACGGAAGCGAAACGAAAAAGAGGCTTGACACGCAGGGCGTCGACGTTGCCATGACGATAGCCCGCGAAATTAAAGAGCCCACAAAACAATTATTTGAACAAAGAGAAAGGTATATAAAGCAGGAACCAGTCCAAGGATCTTCATAAAGACTTTTTGATCCAGCTGAGGAAGCCTATTAGGCGAAACGCGTCCTGGAGACTACAATTATTGGACTCTTTTATTATTTATTTTTTGCCTATATAGTATTTACTTGTATTAGATTATGTTTTAAAGTAATAGTATAATAAATATTTTTTACCAAAATACTATTGGGCAATTCTTCCTGCTACAAGAAAGAAGGATTGTGGTCCTTAACCACATATGCTGTTCCATTGAGCCTATTCTGAAGGCTCTTGGTTTGTGAGTACCACATCTATTATTTTACTTATTTTAAAGAACTTTAAAGGTACTGCACTATATATGCTCTGTATCCTAGATCGGAAATAAGAAGGATAAAGGTTCCCCAAGAAGGGAGAGGGTCGCCTTTACGGACCCTGCAGGCGCAAGAATTGAGCTAAAACCTTTTAGCTCTTCAGAGTGTGAGTGGGAATATTCTCTTATACATACTACATTGTGTATTTTACAGTTTTACGCTATGATATGTTTTTTATGTTTATATTTTTAAGGAAATTATATCAAGGTTAAGGTTCCAAGAAACGTTTATATTGAGGTACATTTATACTCCTTTAGAATTATCTCCTGTTTCCACACCTTGAGTTTAATATAGCGCTTCACCATCACTCCGTATTTTATGTTTTCTTATGTATACAGTCCAGTTTGCTCCAGCTATTGTGGCACGGCAAACACGCTTGTTAATCATATGCACAAATAAAATAAAGAATTTAAAAAAAACAAAAAAAAACAAATGAAACAAAAAAAAAATAAAAAATAAAAAAAAAAAAGTTTGGCTTTGTAAATTTGATGCAATAAGTGTGTTTTTCTTTAATCCCTTTTCACCCTCTTTGCATGAACCCGATTTACATATATTACTAATATGTTTCTGAACATATATATTATATTACTCACTCACTCACTCTCTGGGCTGGCCTAAGACATCATGCTGCCTAGGTCCAACAATAAATGACTATGGGGGATAATGTATAATAAACAAAGGTTACTGGCTATGGGGGGGATAATGTATAATAAACACAGGTTACTGGCTATGGGGGGGATAATGTATAATAAACACAGGTTACTGGCTATGGGAGGATAATGTATAATAAACACAGGTTACTGGCTATGGGAGGGATAATGTATAATAAACACCGGTTACTGGCTATGGGGGGGGGGGATAATATATAATAAACACAGGTTACTGGCTATGGGGGGGATAATGTATACCCCCCCATGTATATCCACCCATTATCCCTCCATACTGGCTATGGAGGGATAATATATAATAAACACAGGTTACTGGCTATGGGAGGATAATGTATAATAAACACAGGTTACTGGCTTTGGGGGGGATAATGTATAATAAACACAGGCTACTGGCTATGGGGGGATAATGCATAATAAACACAGGTTACTGGTTGTGGGGGGATAATGTATAATAAACACAGGTTACTGGTTGTGGGGGATAATGTATAATAAACACAGGTTACTGGCTATGGGAGGATAATGTATAATAAACACAGGTTACTGGCTATGGGAGGATAATGTATAATAAACACAGGTTACTGGCTATGGGGAGGATAATGTATAATAAACACAGGTTACTGGCTATGGAAGGATAATGTATAATAAACACAGGTTACTGGCTATGGGGGATAATGTATAATAAACACAGGTTACTGGCTATAGGGGGGATAATGTATAATAAACACAGGTTACTGGCTTTGGGGGGGATAATGTATAATAAATACAGGTTACTGGCTATGGGGGGTAATGTATAATAAACACAGGTTACTGGCTATGGGGGATAATGTATAATAAACACAGGTTACTGGCTATAGGGAGGATAATGTATAATAAACACAAGTTACTGGCTATAGGGAGGATAATGTATAATAAATACAGGTTACTGGCTATGGGGGATAATGTATAATAAACACAGGTTACTGGCTATGGAGGATAATGTATAATAAACACACAAAAAAAATGCAGCTTCAGAATTATTCTAAATTGTATGCTGTCTAGGAGGTAGGAGGGTCTGGGAGGGAGGGTCTGCTGCGGATTGGCTGGAATGTGTCTGCTGACTGTGAGGTACAGGGTCAAAGTTTACTCAATGATAACGAATAGGGGGCGGACCGAACATCGCATATGTTCGCCGTCCGTGGCGAACGCGAACAAGCTATGTTCGCCAGGAACTATTCGCCAGTGAACCGTTTGGGATATCACTAGTGTGAAATGCATAAGGCTATCCTAACTATAAGATAAGGCCAGGGACTAATGAAAGTATTTTTAAAAAAAATAAAAATTGGGCAGACTAGATGGGCCAAATGGTTCTTATCTGCCGTCACATTCTATGTTTCTAAGGAATGAGGAACAGATTCGAGGATTTCCTTATACCAGAAGTACGGTTCAGGTATACAGACAAACAACACCCCAGATACAAACAATGCCATTTCTCTTCTTCAGATGAAGGATGAGAGAAAAAGGCTGCAAGATGATGTCCTGATTCATATGAAATGCGGATACCACTTTAGGTCTGAATGCTGGAACCATACGAAGAATAACTCTGTCTTCCTGAAGAATCAAAAAGGGAGATTCGCAGGAAAGAGCTCCAAGCTCTGAAATTCTTCTACCTGAGGTCAGTGCAACCAGAAGAACAGTTTTCAATGTTAGGGTTAGCAGAGAAATATTATCCAAGGGCTAGAATGGAGTACCAGACAAGGAATGCAAAACCAGATGTAAATCTCAAGGAGGGAGCAAGACCTTACAGGAAAGATTGAAGAAACCTTCCCACATCCGGATCAAATGCCAATTTCCGATCCAACAGAGCAGAAATAGCTGAAATCTGTACTTTCAAGGAGCTGAGACTCAGTCCCTTATCAAATCCATCTTGCAAAAATTGAAGGACGTCACTGATACTGGGAGACACAGGAGAAATTGTATGTGCCATATACCAGCTACAGAAGATGTCCCAAATCCGATAATAAGCTGATGAAGAAGATTTCTTTCTGGCGTTCAGAAACCTTTACTGGAGAGACGTTGCTTCTCAATTTCCATACCATCAAATTTAGGCATGTGCATAGGGAAAATTTTCGGTTCGGTTTGGCATTCCGAAATTTGGGATTTTCGCAATTCGGGACTTCGGCAATTCGGCACGTCAAGACTTCGGCACTTCAGCACTTCGGAACTTCGACACTTCGGAAATTCGCCAACTTCGACACTTCGGAATTTCGGGACTTCGGCACCTCGGGACTTCTCTTGCAGCCGCTTGGTAGATAACTCCCTAATTCCCACGGTATTAGGGAGTTATCTACCAAAAGGCTGAAAGACCTCGATTGGTCTTTCAGCCAAATTTACTAATACTAAGTAAAAATTACTTAGTATTAGTAAATTTTGCCCCTACTCGCTATACCGTGAGTATGGGCATGTCTATTAAACAGTGAGCAGCCTGTGACTGCTCACTGTTTTAAAAAAAAAAAAAAAGTGCCCCCCCCGGCCCCCACCCCTGAGCAGTGGGTGGGGGCCCTAAAGTAAAATGATGGGGGGACCTATTGTTCTCCCCCCTGGCCCCCACCCCTGAGTGGTGGGTGGGGGCCCTAAACAAGAATAAGGTGGGGGGACCTAGTGTCCTCCCCCCTGGCCCCCACCCCTCAGCGGCGGGTGGGGGCCCTAAATACTAATAAGGGGAGGTACCTAAGGTCCTCCCCTCTGGCCCCCACCCCTGAGCGGCGGGTGGGGGCCCTAAATACTAATAAGGGGGGACCTGAGCGGCGGGTGGGGGCCCTAAATTGTAATACGGGGGGACCTAGTGTCCTCCCCCCTGGCCCCCACCCCTCAGCGGTGGGTGGGGGCCCTAAATTGTAATAAGGGGGGACCTAGTGTCCTCCCCCCTGGCCCCCACCCCTCAGCGGAGGGTGGGGGCCCTAAATACTAATAAGGGGGGGGACCTAATGTCCTCCCCCCTGGCCCCCACCCCTGAGCGGTGGGTGGGGGCCCTACAGTAAAATAAGGGGGGGACCTAATGTCCTTCCCCTGGCCCCCACCCATGAGCGGCGGGTGGGGGCCCTAAATTGGAATAAGGGGGGGGGAACCTAGTGTCCCCGCTCCTGGTCCCCACCCCTCAGCGGCGGGTGGGGGCCCTAAATACTAATAAGGTCCTAAGTTCCTCCCCCCTGGCCCCCACCCCTGAGCGGCGGGTGGGGGCCCTAAAAGCAATATGCCCCCCCCCAGGTGATTAGGGGTCCCCAAACCCCTAGTCACCTCTCCCCCCCCAATAAAAATTATCCCCCTCACCCTAAAAATAATGAGGGGTGGACCTGTAACGGAGCTCCAGTACTCCGACCGAGTACCTCCGCCAAGTCTGCTTCCTTGTAACTATCAGGGACCCTGAAACACTTCAGACGACACAGGATGAAGGTTAAACAGCAACTCCTTTATCAATCAGCACACATGCAGCAAAACAACTCCTCCCCAGAGGAAAACAAAACGACAGTTAAAGACAGACAGTGTTTGAAAATATGACAGTTATTAAGGGTTTTAAACTGGTGTTCTAGGAGGGAGGGGAATAAAACAGTCAAACTAAGCCCATAAAACAGGTTTTCTCTTCACACTCTGCATCCGAAGTGCATAGCAAAACTGCAGATCCTTTGTCAGAGCATTTAAAGGGCCAGAACCAGTCTAATAAAATCCACTATGCTCAAATATCATACAGTTCAAATACAGGCAATAATCAATGCAAAAGTCTCTTGTGGCTGCTTCTGCCACAATGCTCCCCCAGAACCAAGCCGGCATACACAGTCTGATCCCAACGGATCTGCTTGGGGATGTCCGGAGGAGTGCTCACAAAAAGCTGTTTCTATGCTTTTTCTGCATCAGAAGTGATTCTCCTGCAAGGGCCCTACTTTTACAATCCCAAACATGAAAAATCTGGAGTTAGATAGCAACCATGCTAACTCTGTTTAACCCCTTAAGGACCAAACTTCTGGAATAAAAAGGAATCATGACGTGTCACACACGTCATGTGTCCTTAAGGGGTTAAAGACAATCTCTAATACTTTCCATAAATACATTTCATACACTTACACAGGAAGAATGTTACATTCTAGTATTCAAAAAGGCATATTATTTTATACGCAAGTCAACATGTTTCTTTTTATGTTTCCGTTCTCTTTTGCGCCTGTTAGATTGCTGGTGATGCTTGGCTGGTTTACTGGACGCGACGGCAGTAGTATCGCAAGACCTTACACTTCTCACAAAGATGCTGTGGATGCTCTTTACTCTGATCAGACACATCAAGGCCATCTGGTTTTTCTAAAGGTCTCTGTTTGTGAGGGTATACGTTGATGTGACACTTTATGCATTCTTGACCCATATTAGCCCAAGAATTTCCACTCATCCATTTTCTTTTGCACGTTGGGCACTTGTATTCCCCAAAGCATCGCTTCTTTCCTTGGTATGGGGTTAGTCCTTCACCTTTTGGACGAGCCTGAGCCTCAGAGTCGGTGGGTGGTGCCGTGGTGCGAGCCTGTTGACGGGTGACGACTGGGTAAGCCTCCTGTGGGGTTGGTCGTGTAACAAAAGCGGAGGTTAGCTCCCCCAAGTCATTCCCCAGAATAACATCCGCAGGCAAGTCCTGCATCATCCCCACTTCCACTTGCCCCGACCCCACTCCCCAATCCAAATGTACTTTAGCAGTGGGAATTTTGTAAATCGCTCCCCCTGCCACCCGGACTGCCACATATTCTCCAGTGAGCTGGTGCCTGGGGACTAGGTGATTGCGAACCAGGGTTATGGTGGCCCCAGAATCGCGCAGACCCTGAAGGCGTTTTCCCTCTACGTGTACCCCTTGGCGGTGTCCCTGTCGGTTGTCAGTAGCATGGATGAACATTACATCGTGCAAAACGCCCAGGGGTTCATCAGCCGACTCAAGCGGCACTCCTGGCAAAGTTGGCTCTGTATGATAATAATGGCAGCTGCCCACGGGGCCATATTCTGCCGGAGCTGATTCCAGCTCTGGCGGCTCCGGTTTTGGGTGCACTCCCGGGCCATGTGCCCCCATTGCTTACAGGCATGGCACTGGATGTTGGCCCTGCCATTATAACGGAAGTGGGGAGGTTGTCCCACAAGTGCTGGTCTGGATGGTGCTGCCGCTGGGGCAGGAGCAATAACTGGAAACGGTTGCGGGTTGGGTTTTGCATACCCTCGGTTATTATTTTTATGATGCCTCCTAGCATCATAATGTTGGTCGGCCAATCGTGCCGCTTCGGTTAGGGTGTGAGGATTTCGGTCATTCACCCATTCTTGAGCCTCTGGCGCCAGGCCATTACAAAACTGCTCCAGTAGCAACATCTGGCGTAACTCCTCCATGGTGGTAGCTCTGCTGGCTTGTATCCAGCCTTGTGAGGCTTGGTCAAGCTTGTGTGCCCACTCCGCATGTGAGTCTTTGTCCCCTTTTTTCAATTCTCGGAACTTGCGCCGGTATGCCTCTGGGGTAATGGCATACCTTTCTAATAGCGCCTGCTTTACCTTGTCATAATTCTTGCTGTCCTCTCTGGGTACAGCCCGGTAGGCGTCTGCTGCACGCCCAGACAGTTTGCCTGCCAACAAGGGTACCCACATAGCTTGCTCTACATCATGCAAGTCACACAATCTTTCAAAATCTTGCAAGAATCCATCTATTTCGTCTTTATCTTCGCAAAAAGTTTTAAATGCATGATGTGGTATTTTTGGCCTTCCCTGGCCCACAGTTGAAACAGCAGCGGTTTCTGCTTGAGGTGAGAAGGCTTGATTCCTTTGCGCCATCACGTACTCCTGTGCATCCGCCGAAATTATGGTCATAATTTCTGGAGATACAGGAGCGGGCCAAAATGCCAATCTTGTCCTCATTTCTCGTTCAAATGGGGTCTCCTCCATGTTTGCTGGGGGTGTAGCACTACGAGCTCGGTCTCCTTCCATTAGCTCGGCAATAAGTCTTGCTTTAGGCTTATTGCTGGCTATCTTACCCCTGGCTTCCAACAGCTCCTTTAACGTTTGCCGTTTCAATATGGTGTAGTCCGTCCCCATTCACTTCTGCATCTGTATCAATTGCCTTCTGCTTTCCAGTATGTCAATTCCAATTGTATAAACAGTGTTTTTCCTGCTGTACGGTTGGATCCCGCCGCTTGCCACCAATTGTAACGGAGCTCCAGTACTCCAACCGAGTACCTCCGCCAAGTCTGCTTCCTTGTAACTATCAGGGACCCTGAAACACTTCAGACGACACAGGATGAAGGTTAAACAGCAACTCCTTTATCAATCAGCACACATGCAGCAAAACAACTCCTCCCCAGAGGAAAACAAAACGACAGTTAAAGACAGACAGTGTTTGAAAATATGACAGTTATTAAGGGTTTTAAACTGGTGTTCTAGGAGGGAGGGGAATAAAACAGTCAAACTAAGCCCATAAAACAGGTTTTCTCTTCACACTCTGCATCCGAAGTGCATAGCAAAACTGCAGATCCTTTGTCAGAGCATTTAAAGGGCCAGAACCAGTCTAATAAAATCCACTATGCTCAAATATCATACAGTTCAAATACAGGCAATAATCAATGCAAAAGTCTCTTGTGGCTGCTTCTGCCACAGGACCTTTAACTATGTACCTGTAAAAAAAAAAACTTACCATTCGATGTTTTCTTTCTTCTAAAATCTTCTTTTTTCAGCCCCAAAAAAGGCCAAATAAAAAACCATAATAACCGACGCAATTTAAAAAAAAAAAACGAACGCAAAAAAAATTATCCTTCTTCACCCATGGAGGGCTCCGCGCAGACTGAGCTCTGCAGGGCGGGGGAAGGCTTATAAAGCCTTGCCCTGCCCTGCAATTAGGCTCAGAGCACTCTGATTGGTGGGTTTAAGCCATCCAATCAGAGTGCTCTGACAGGTAAATGAAGAGACTGACAGGTAAGTCTCTACATTTACCTGTCACAGCACTCTGATTGGTTGGTTTGAAATCCACCAATCAGAGTGCTCTGTGTCATTTTACACAGCGTGGGAAAGTTCTTTGGAATTTTCCCACGCTGTGTAATTTGACTCATAACTCTCTGGTGGATTAAGTAACTAATACCGTGGGAATTAGGGAGTTATTTACTTATTCATTCCTGTCATTACACTGACTGGCCAAGTAACTTAAATTTTATATGAATGTATGTTACTTGATTGTTGTAAGTGTTGCAAATGCTTACAGCTGAATCCTGGCTATGTTTGTATACTTTTTATTTAAAATTGTTTAAAATGTAACATTCTTCTTCTTTCACTGGGTAAGTATATTAGTACTTAGGCAATACTGTGCTTCGACACTTCGACACTGTGACACTTCGCAACTTCGACATTTCGGAACTTCGGGACCTCGGCAATTCAGCACTTCGGCAATTCGGATGTTCGGAAGTACCCGAATGTCCGAATTGTCCGAATGTCTGAATTGTCCAAAATTCGTCCAAATTCATATTCGATCGAAACGAATTGCACATGTCTAATCAAATTGAAAGACTGGGGAGAAGGGTGAGAGATTGGACCTTGTTGTAGAAGAAGGTGCTGGTCTGAGAAATTCAGAGGGAGGTCCTGAGAAATTTTTTGTAGCAGGGGAAACCAAGAGCGCCTGGGCCAGCAAGGGATTACTGCCAGAATCGTTGCTTGCTCTTGAAGTATCCTCCTTAACAAGGGAAAAACATACCCCAGATGGAACTCCCACTTACAACAAAGAGCATCCTGGTCTTCTGCCAAAGGGTCGAAGTGACGCGAGAAGAACCTTTCCACTTTGCGATTCTTTGCTGTGGCCATCAGGTCTACTTGAGGAAGGCCCCACTTCTGAACTATGCTTTCGAACGCCCGAGGAGATATTGCCCATTCTGTGGGGTCAAGAGTTACTCGGCTCAAGAAATCCGCAACTTGATTGTTCTTTCCCAGGAGGTACACTGCCTTGATTCCGTTCAAATTCTTTTCCCCTCAGGACATCGGAGGAGTCAAAACTTTCATTAAAAGTTTGCTCTTTGTTCCCCCCTGGTGGTTGATGTATGCTACCGCGGAAATATTGTCTATCCTTACTCTTACCCAACTTTGCTACAGTGAAGGAAAGTGTAGAAGGGCCTGGAAGACTGCTTGTAACTCTAAAACATTTGAGGATTGAAGATACCACTTGTTTTTCCACTGACCCTGTACATGATGATGGTCCAGATGAGCTCCTCAACCTGATTGGCACGCATCCGTCGTCCGGTTGACCCAAGGAATATTGTTCAGAGGAAATCCTTGATATAAATTCTGATCAGCCACCATGATAGTTCCTTTTTGATCTCTGATGACAAAGAAATTGCTTGGTTCAGATCTTTGTTTGCAAACTGGAATAAAAATCCTTCTTTGGAAATCCTCATATGCCATTGGGCCCATCTTATAAGGCCTATTGTAGAGAACAAGCTTCCCAGAAGGCTCATTAATTCTCTGGCCAGAATGGAGTTGAGGGACAGAAGGTGAAGAATCTTTGACTGAATACGAAGCCCTCTGTCCAAGGATAGGGAGACTTGCGACTGAATCGTGTCGAACCTCGCCCCTAAGTATACCATAATTTGAGAGGGAGAAAGCTGACTCTTCTTGAAGTTTGTTATCCATCCGAAATTTTAAAGAAGAATGAGAACTTGATCTCGATGAAGGAGATGATCTCTGTTGTATGAGAGGATCAAGATGTCGTTGAGATAATGGAATATTGAAATACCTTCCATACGCATGTGAGCTATTAAGGAAACAAGGATCTATGAGAAAGTTCTGGGAGCTGTGCTCAGGCCAAAGGGGAGAGCCTGAAATTGGAAATGCTGGTGGCGAATCGCAAACCTCAGGAACTGGTGTGGAGCAATCGGAATGTGAAAATAAGCATCTCGAATGTCTATGGAGATTAGCCAGTCGCCTGGGGAGATGGCTTTGATAATGGAACTTAAAGATTCCATCTTGAATTTTCTCAATTACAGATCTACGTTTAGCTTGTGAAGATCTAAAATTGGTCTCCATTCCCCCGATGCTTTTGGAGTGAGGAATAGTCTGGAATAGACTCCCAATCCTCTTTCTTTTGCAGGAACAGGACAAATGACTCATTCTGCTGAAAGGGAAGAAACAAAAGAACAAATGGCCGCTGCTTTCTCTGGTCCCAGAGGAATGATTGTAGACATAAACCGAGGATGAGGGATAGTGGAGATTTTAGGATCCTCAGCACCCACTTGTCCTGTATTGTTTAAACCCAGACCTCATAGAAGTGAAGAAATCTTGCTCCCACTCTCAAGCGCTGGACTGGCGTCCCATCAGGAATGCTTTGACGGTCTGGTACTGCCACCTCGTCCACGGGAGTTTTTGGAGTTTCTGGAAAATTCTCTACTAGGTCTGTATAGTCTAAATTCTTTATCCCGAAAGGAATGTCTGTCCTGTGGAAAAGATCTTTTAGGACGTCTATCTTGAGGAAGAAAGGCCTTACGTCCTTCCACTGCCCTTTTAATACATTCGTCCAGATATTTGCCAAAGAGCATATCCCTTGAAAAGGGAGGGCACACAGGCTATTTTTTTGAAGAGGTATCTGCCACCCAATAACATAGCCATAGAGCGCATCTTGATGCTATGGTCAGGACCATGCTTCTGGAGATGGATCTCACCAAATCTATAGAAGCTTCCGATAAAAATTCAATAGCCAATTTAACTTTTTTCAAAGATTCCAACAGCCTGGATCTACTGACTCCACTTGAAATGTCATCTTCAAGATCGTCCATCCACTGCTTTAAGACATTGAAAACGGATATCAAGGCTACAGCAAGACGAAGCCCAGAGCCAGAGGCAATATAGGCTTTCGATAAGTTTGAATACATACGTTTATCCATGGGACCACGTAAAGTACCAGCATCATCCAATGGAAGGGTGGTCTTTTTAGCTAATTGGACAATTGCTGCATCCACTATGGAGACCAGATCCCAAGAAATACTGTCATCAGATTTAAAAGGGTAAAGTTTAGAAAAACGACCCTGAATAGAAACTCTTTTCTCAGCTTTCTTAATATTTTTGCTTAATAAGGTTTTCAATGGCCTCATGCAATGGAAAAGTAGGATTGCGCTTTCTTAGGTCTGCAAAATGCATTTTTTCTTAATAAGGTTTTCAATGGCCTCATGCAATGGAAAAGTAGGATTGTGCTTTCTTAGGTCTGCAAAATGCATTTTTGCTTAATAAGGTTTTCAATGGCCTCATGCAATGGAAAAGTAGGATTGTGCTTTCTTAGGTCTGCAAAATGCTTACTAGAAGTTGGTTATTCCTCTCTCTCATTACTAAGGTCCAAGGTATCACAAACTGCCTTGATTAGAGCTTTAATTTTAACATTGTCTATAAAGACAGGAGAGGCCCCAGACTCTTCATCTTGAGATGAAAATGTGTCTTCCTCAAATACTGGGGGCATTTATTCATCAGAGCTCAAATCAGCATATTCTTCCGGGCGAAAAGATCGACGTCTTTTCTTTGCCATCTCAGACTGCCAAAGACCCTCTCAAACTGCTTGATGGATGTAAGAGAGAACATCTGGATCCGGTTCTGCATGGCCTGCCGCTGCTTTAAGACAAGCTAAACAAAGACTTTTCCCAGGCAGCACCTTATCATCACAAGCTTCACACGAGGGGGTCTTATCTTTCTTTTTCCTGTATGAAATCCTCCAATTAGCTGAAAGGCACTCTTTTTAAGCTGTATAGTAAATTCTAAAAAATAAAGGTGACTTACTCGGAACCTCGAGATTGCGACCTATTTTTTAAAGCATGACCGGGGGACTTCATCTTATGAGGGCAGCTAGGAAATTAAAAACAAAGTTTCTAGCAATCAAAATAAAAATTACCTAATTTACCTATAAATTACCTAAAGGACTAAAAAAAAACAACAACAATAATTAAGGAACTCTATTCCTTATCATTTAGAATCAAAAGAAATAAATATATCACTTACCTGCAGCCAGCATAGAATATGTTCAATTCAGAGATACAGGGATCCATGAACCTACAGAGAGAAATCCAAATGGCACTTACACCTTTAAATTGAAGACACAGGAGCCCGGAAGTAAAATTCCCTTGTAACTGGCCTCACTCCAGCGTGCATTCCACGACCGGAGTGAGGAACGCGATAGGCCGAAAACCTGGAAATGACGCAACGGAAGTGCCGAAATCCGGAAGTGCCGGAAAGAGCGCTCGCAATTGGCGTGCGTTCCCATATGTGTTCTAAAACCGAAACGTGCAACACAGAGGGGAGGAGAAGCTAAAAGGGAGAAGAAAAAGCAACAAAAAGCCCCTCAGTCAGGTAAATTCTTTACAGGAACTGCTACTTACAGTTGCAAGAAAAAGTATGTGAACCCTTTGGAATCATTTGGATTTCTGCACAAATTGGTCATAAAATGTGATCTGATCATCATCTAAGTCGCAACAATAGACAATCACAGTCTGCTTAAACTAATAACACACAAATAATGAAATGTTGCCATGTTTTTATTGAACACACCATGTTAACATTCACAGTGCAGGTGGAAAAAGTATGTGAACCCTTGGATTTAATAACTGGTTGAACCTCCTTTGGCAGCAATAACTTCAACCAAACGTTTCCTGTAGTTGCAGATCAGACGTGCACAATGGTCAGGAGTAATTCTTGACCATTCCTCTTTACAGAACTGTTTCAGTTCAGCAATATTCTTGGGATGTCTGGTGTGAATCGCTTTCTTGAGGTCATGCCACAGCATCTCAATCGGGTTGAGGTCAGGACTCTGACTGGGCCACTTCAGAAGGTGTATCTTCTTCTGTTTAAGCCATTCTGTTGTTGATTTACTTCTATGCTTTGGGTCATTGTCCTGTTGCAACACCCATCTTCTGTTGAGCTTCAGCTGGTAGACAGATGGCCTTAAGTTCTCCTACAAAATGTCTTGATAAACTTGGGAATTCATTTTTCCTTTGATGTGTGGGGATATTTATGGGATAATAATATTAACAGGGAGAATTACCCACTATTTGTAATTCTCAGATCGCAAAGAACGTATCGTTTATAAGTGAAATGTATATCATATAATAAATCACAAATTGTTATAAAAATAGATAATTTATTGTGACATTTTAAATAATAATGAGTAACATGCGTAACAATAATCAATGAATATTCAGTATAAAACAATATGCAATACAAAGTGGCAATGTATGCTTCCACTGGTTAACATAGCAATTGTCAAGAAGATTTATGACTGTCTTTCACAGAGAGAAAGACAAAGTTTTACGGAGAGAAGAGAATTCCTTAGAGCTGCAGCGTAAAGCCATAAAAACTTAGCTGACAGAGTAACCCTTTCAATGCTGGCTAGACCTCTTCTAGGGATTTAAGATCTATTCCTATGTAATTTTTAATAAAATAACATTTAATCAGTCATTAATCACTTCCTAGATCCATCCAATAAAAATAAATCTTACTATGTTATACAGGGAGTGCAGAATTATTAGGCAAGTTGTATTTTTGAGGATTAATTTTATTATTGAACATCAACCATGTTCTCAATGAACCCAAAAAACTCATTAATATCAAAGCTGAATATTTTTGGAAGTAGTTTTTAGTTTGTTTTTAGTTTTAGCTATTTTAGGGGGATATCTGTGTGTGCAGGTGACTATTACTGTGCATAATTATTAGGCAACTTAACAAAAAACAAACTGGGACAGGACTGGGAGTTGAGCTTGACTCCATCCTCAACCCGAAAAGGCCCCACAAGCTCATCTTTGATGATACCAGCCCAAACCAGTACTCCACCTCCACCTTGCTGGCGTCTGAGTCGGACTGGAGCTCTCTGCCCTTTACCAATCCAGCCACGGGCCCATCCATCTGGCCCATCAAGACTCACTCTCATTTCATCAGTCCATAAAACCTTAGAAAAATCAGTCTTGAGATATTTCTTGGCCCAGTCTTGACGTTTCAGCTTGTGTGTCTTGTTCAGTGGTGGTCGTCTTTCAGCCTTTCTTACCTTGACCATGTCTCTGAGTATTGCACACCTTGTGCTTTTGGGCACTCCAGTGATGTTGCAGCTCTGAAATATGGCCAAACTGGTGGCAAGTGGCATCTTGGCAGCTGCACGCTTGACTTTTCTCAGTTCATGGGCAGTTATTTTGCGCCTTGGTTTTTCCACACGCTTCATGCGACCCTGTTGACTATTTTGAATGAAACGCTTGATTGTTCGATGATCACGCTTCAGAAGCTTTGCAATCTTAAGAGTGCTGCATCCCTCTGCAAGATATCTCACTATTTTTGACTTTTCTGAGCCTGTCAAGTCCTTCTTTTGACCCATTTTGCCAAAGGAAAGGAAGTTGCCTAATAATTATGCACACCTGATATAGGGTGTTGATGTCATTAGACCACACCCCTTCTCATTACAGAGATGCACATCACCTAATATGCTTAATTGGTAGTAGGCTTTCGAGCCTATACAGCTTGGAGTAAGACAACATGCATAAAGACAACATGCATAAAACATGCATGTGGTCAAAATACTCATTTGCCTAATAATTCTGCACTCCCTGTATAAGCTGATATTTTAATTAATTTGTCTAACAGATATTTTATCTTATTTTAGAGCAAATCAATACAGCTGGATAAATATCACGATATGTTAACTTGTGATATGTCACATAAATACATTAATGATTATAATCAATCCCAGCTGCAGATGGGAAGCTATAACCATATATATATTCTTTAGTAATTAAGATTTCTAAATATGGAAATCTGATCGTGATTTTATCCAGTCATATCATGCTATTAATTTGAATTAATTAATTGAAGTCAGTATATTTACCAGTTAAGTAGATATTTTCTCATCAGATATTCTCAGGTAGCTAAGTGTCAAGGAATGTTTCTCTGTCTTTTCTTCCTTAACCTGCTTCCGACTCTTTGCATTCATCTGCCCCCTCTCTGCATCTCTCCGAATCTCCTGAATCCTTGAATGCTTGACTCTCCCTCCCTTTGTCTTAACTTTTAAAGGGATAGATTTTTTGTTCGTCACTGGCTAATAACCCAATGAGAACACTGTGGGTGTGGTTCCTTTCTAGGTAACCATTTTAGTATTTGGGCTCTAGATGGCAGTCTTGTCCCACTAAACATACCTATCCAGGAAAGAGTTAACTTTTCCTGGTGGCTATTTTGACGTCATTTTGGCTTATCTATATTTTGCCTATAACTCAGGTTTTCTTTCAGATCAAAGGGTTTTCTTGAAATTTTGTCCAGACTATATGTCTGCAAATTCTGCTATAATTTCTAATACGACAGTTTGTGAACTTTATTTCAACTTCCACTTTAATGGGACGTTGTTAGATATAGAAGTAAAATTAATTATTTAATCTTCTCTGTCACCTATGTCTGGGTTTAGAATTTATTCTATTCCATTAGCACCTAGACAGTCTGTCCATCCCCCGTTCTCATGTCTTATCTCTTTGGTTTGTTTATACAAGACATTCTTAGCCCTGGCTCAGTTTTAGTGTAACAGAAAGGATAGAAATCTTGTGTCTTTTGTTAGCTTGAAAATAACAAAATGGAGTCTGGTCTGTCCATTGTGACTTCAGAACATACACTTTTAATTTCTATCATAGCACAAAATGTCTGCCGATATAAATACCCTGACAGATGATAGCAATCCGTCCAGGCCCTGACGCAGCAAAGCAGCCCCAAACCATGATGCCCCCACCACCATACTTCACAGTTGGGATGAGGTTTTGGTGTTGGTGTGCTGTGCCTCTTTTTCGCCACACATAGTGTTGTGTGTTTCTTCCAAACAACTCAACTTTGGTTTCATCTGTCCACAGAATATTTTGCCAGTACTGCTGTGGAACATCCAGGTGCTCTTGTGCAAACTGTAAACGTGCAGCAATGTTTTGTTTGGACAGCAGTGGCTTCCTCTGTGGTATCCTCCCATGAAATCCATTCTTGTTTAGTGTTTTACGTATTGTAGATTCGCTAACAGGGATGTTAGCATTTGCCAGTGACTTTTGTAAGTCTTTAGCTGACACTCTAGGATTCTTCTTCACCTCATTGAGCAGTCTGCGCTGTGCTCTTGCAGTCATCTTTACAGGACGGCCACTCCTAGGGAGAGTAGCAGCAGTGCTGAACTTTCTCCATTTATAGACAATTTGTCTTACCGTGGACTGATGAACAGCAAGGCTTTTGGAGATACTTTTATAACCCTTTCCAGCTTTATGCTCTCTTCTGAGAGCTCTTTTGTGCGAGGCATCATTCACATCAGGCAATGCTTCTTGTGAAAAGCAAACCCAGAACTGGTGTGTATTTTTTATAGGGCAGGGCAGCTGTAACCAACACCTCCAATCTCATCTCATTGATTGGACTCCAGTTGGCTGACATCTCAATCCAATTAGCTCTTGGAGATGTCATTAGTCTAGGGGTTTATATACTTTTTCCACCTGCACTGTGAATGTTTACATGGTGTGTTCAATAAAAACATGGCAACATTTCATTCTTTGTGTGTTATTAGTTTAAGCAGACTGTGATTGTCTATTGTTGTGATTTAGATGATGATCAGATCACATTTTATGACCAATTTGTGAAGAAATCCATGTTATTCCAAAGGGTACACATACTTTTTCTTGCAACTGTATATCAACAGGAGATAGGAGCCCAGAAGCCCAACTTATGCAGCAAGTAGGTGTACCCTTCTTTGGGAATTACCACCTTAATGGGTCTGGCACAACAAGCAGCTACCCATAGGGTCACTGCAGCATAGCTCCCCGGTTGCTGAGGGGAGAATCTTCCAGGGGGTCGCCCTTGGTGAGGTGCCATGTCCTGAGGCTTCCGTGGGGAGAGAGGCTGAACTCCCAATGGGCAAAGGGTACAATTAGACCTGAGTTAGCCACAAAATAAAAAAAATAAAAAGAGGAGATGAAACATCCATTGTCCCTGAGAAGTGGACAGGAAAAAAAGACTGAAGGGACGTGGGAGGAAGTCTCTTTTATTAATTATTTAGGAGGTGGTTCCTGTCCAATTGAGAAGAGGAGGAGCTATATCCAGACATAGTGCTGCCATGGATATATCCGGGGAAAATAATATTGTTCATCTAAAGAAACTACAGAGTCCTCAGAGGATTAACAATTAGTGGAGTCTGAACCATATTCTGTCTCTTCCCAGCATTTCCTTTTCTTGCTCTTTGGAGGACATTTGAATACAGGTTTAAGAGGCAGAGGTGACTGGGCTGATTAAATCGCAGCCGACTGAATCCAAAAAAAAAGTATGTTGCAAACTGTTCTGGAACCACAATAAAAATGGAAGATACCTCTGCTTTCTTAGCTTCTTTAGACGCTTCTATAGAACAAATAATAGTACAAAGCTTCTCTTTGTATCTGTCTGGCGTAAACTGGTTGCAAGAAGAACATACCAAATATTTTGCACCATATTTGACGCACATTTTCCTTTTTCCACCGTTTATCTAGAGTCTCTAGATTAAAAGAGGACATACTTAAAAGAGAAAATTGTTTTAAAAATTAAACTAAAGGGAAAGTAAAAGCAATGTGTATTGTGTTAAATGGCCTCCAAAGTTCTAGTAAATTTAGTTTGGCGTTTAATATTGGAGATTGCCTAGCATGCTGTGATCTCCCGGTGGAATGAATCACAATCTGTACGTGCATTCTACCACAAGATACATGGTATTTATAATATAAGGACACTGAGATACATTGTATTTATAATATCAGGATCCTGAGATACATTGTATTTATAATATCAGGACACTGAGATACATTGTATTTATAATATCAGGATCCTGAGATGCATTGTATTTATAATATCAGGACACTGAGATACATTGTATTTATAATATCAGGATCCTGAGATACATTGTATTTATAATATCAGGATCCTGAGATACATTGTATTTACAATATCAGGATCCTGAGATACATTGTATTTATAATATCCGGATCCTGAGATACATTGTATTTATAATATCAGGACACTGAGATAGATACAGTGTATTTATAATATCAGGATACTGAGATGCATTGTATTTATAACATAAGGATCCTGAGATACATTGTATATATAATATCAGGATCCTGAGATACATTGTATATATAATATCAGGATCCTGAGATACATTGTATTTATAATATCAGGATCCTGAGATACATTGTATTTACAATATCAGGATCCTGAGATACATTGTATTTATAATATCAGGACACTGAGATACATTGTATTTATAATATCAGGACACTGAGATAGATACAGTGTATTTATAACATCAGGACACTGAGATACATTGTATTTATAACATCAGGATCCTGAGATACATTGTATATATAATATCAGGATCCTGAGATACATTGTATATATAATATCAGGATCCTGAGATACATTGTATTTATAATATCAGGATCCTGAGATACATTGTATTTATAATATCAGGACACTGAGATACATTGTATATATAATATCAGGATCCTGAGATAGATACATTGTATTTATAATATCAGGATCCTGAGATACATTGTATTTATAATATCAGGATCCTGAGATACATTGTATTTATAATATCAGGACACTGAGATACATTGTATTTATAATATCAGGATCCTAAGATACATTGTATTTATAATATCAGGACACTGAGATACATTGTATTTATAATATCAGGACACTGAGATACATTGTATTTATAATATCAGGACACTGAGATAGATACATTGTATTTATAATATCAGGATCCTGAGATACATTGTATTTATAAGATCAGGACACTGAGATACATTGTATTTATAATATCAGGATCCTAAGATACATTGTATTTATAATATCAGGATCCTAAGATGCATTGTATTTATAATCTCAGGACACTGAGATACATTGTATCTATAATATCAGGATCCTAAGATACATTGTATTTATAATCTCAGGACACTGAGATACATTGTATATATAATATCAGGATCCTGAGATACATTGTATTTATAATATCAGGACACTGAGATACATTGTATTTATAATATCAGGACACTGAGATACATTGTATTTATAATATCAGGATCCTAAGATACATTGTATTTATAATATCAGGATCCTAAGATACATTGTATTTATAATATCAGGATCCTGAGATACATTGTATTTATAATATCAGGATCCTGCGATACATTGTATTTATAATATCAGGACACTGAGATGCATTGTATTTATAATACCAGGACACTGAGATAGATACAGTGTATTTATAATATCAGGACACTGAGATACATTGTATTTATAATATCAGGATCCTGAGATACATTGTATTTATAATAACAGGACACTGAGATACATTGTATTTATAATATCAGGACACTGAGATACATTGTATTTATAATATCAGGATCCTAAGATACATTGTATTTATAATATCAGGACACTGAGATACATTGTATTTATAATATCAGGATCCTAAGATACATTGTATTTATAATATCAGGATCCTAAGATACATTGTATTTATGATATCAGGATCCTAAGATACATTGTATTTATAATATCAGGATCCTAAGATACATTGTATTTATAATATCAGGACACTGAGATACATTGTATCTATACTATCAGGATCCTGCGATACATTGTATTTATAATATCAGGACACTGAGATACATTGTATTTATAATATCAGGATCCTAAGATACATTGTATTTATAATATCAGGACACTGAGATACATTGTATTTATAATATCAGGACACTGAGATACATTGTATTTATAATATCAGGACACTGAGATAGATACATTGTATTTATAATATCAGGATCCTGAGATACATTGTATTTATAAGATCAGGACACTGAGATACATTGTATTTATAATATCAGGATCCTAAGATACATTGTATTTATAATATCAGGATCCTAAGATGCATTGTATTTATAATCTCAGGACACTGAGATACATTGTATCTATAATAGCAGGATCCTAAGATACATTGTATTTATAATCTCAGGACACTGAGATACATTGTATATATAATATCAGGATCCTGAGATGCATTGTATTTATAATATCAGGACACTGAGATACATTGTATTTATAATATCAGGACACTGAGATACATTGTATTTATAATATCAGGATCCTAAGATACATTGTATTTATAATATCAGAACACTGAGATAGATACATTGTATTTATAATATCAGGACACTGAGATAGGTACATTGTATTTATAATATCAGGACACTGAGATACATTGTATTTATAATATCAGGATCCTGAGATACATTGTATATATAATATCAGGATCCTGCGATACATTGTATTTATAATATCAGGACACTGAGATACATTGTATTTATAATATCAGGACACTGAGATACATTGTATCTATAATATCAGGATCCTGAGATACATTGTATCTATAATATCAGGACACTGAGATACATTGTATTTATAATATCAGGACACTGAGATACATTGTATTTATAATATCAGGACACTGAGATACATTGTATTTATAATATCAGGACACTGAGATACATTGTATTTATAATATCAGGATCCTGAGATACATTGTATCTATAATATCAGGACACTGAGATACATTGTATCTATAATATCAGGACACTGAGATACAGTGTATTTATAATATCAGGACACTGAGATAGATACATTGTATTTATAATATCAGGACACTGAGATACATTGTATCTATAATATCAGGACACTGAGATACATTGTATTTATAATATCAGGACACTGAGATACATTGTATTTATAATATCAGGACACTGAGATACATTGTATTTATAATATCAGGACACTGAGATACATTGTATTTATAATATCAGGATCCTGAGATACATTGTATCTATAATATCAGGACACTGAGATACATTGTATCTATAATATCAGGACACTGAGATACAGTGTATTTATAATATCAGGACACTGAGATAGATACATTGTATTTATAATATCAGGACACTGAGATAGATACATTGTATTTATAATGGATATGTTGTGTCAGTGTCAGTAGGAGCTTGTTACCATGTAGTCAGACTGACATACAGACCCAGCATTCTCACACACTGACATTACTACAGCAGAACTGGGAACTCCCAGCACTCTCACTCTCACCCAATGCTGTCCAGGCTGGGTTGTGATGTGTCACGTGATGCAGAGGTGGGAGCTGATTTAGCTGCCATCCAATCACACGGCGGGCTGATAACGAGGTTTGACACGCTCGCTCTGATTGGTCGCTGCGCTCGAATTTCCATTTCCGTTTCCGTCCTGGTTAACGCCAGTCAGCAACCTGAGCACGGTAAGTACCTCTCCTCCCCCCAGTAAGTACCCGGCACTGTGCCCCCCCTCCCCAGTAAGTACCCGGCACTGTGCCCCCCCCTCCCCAGTAAGTACCCGGCACTGTGCCCCCCCCCCAGTAAGTACCCGGCACTGTGCCCCCCCCTCCCCAGTAAGTACCCGGCACTGTGCCCCCCCCCCCCAGTAAGTACCCGGCACTGTGCCCCCCCCCCCCAGTAAGTACCCGGCACTGTGCCCCCCCCCAGTAAGTACCCGGCACTGTGCCCCCCCCCCCCCAGTAAGTACCCGGCACTGTGCCCCCCCCTCCCCAGTAAGTACCCGGCACTGTGCCCCCCCCTCCCCAGTAAGTACCCGGCACTGTGCCCCCCCTCCCCAGTAAGTACCCGGCACTGTGCCCCCCCCCCCAGTAAGTACCCGGCACTGTGCCCCCCCCCCCAGTAAGTACCCGGCACTGTGCCCCCCCCCTCCCCAGTAAGTACCCGGCACTGTGCCCCCCCCTCCCCAGTAAGTACCCGGCACTGTGCCCCCCCTCCCCAGTAAGTACCCGGCACTGTGCCCCCCCTCCCCAGTAAGTACCCGGCACTGTGCCCCCCCTCCCCAGTAAGTACCCGGCCCTGTGCCCCCCCCGCCCAGTAAGTACCCGGCACTGTGCCCCCCCCTCCCCAGTAAGTACCCGGCACTGTGCCCCCCCTCCCCAGTAAGTACCCGGCACTGTGCCCCCCCTCCCCAGTAAGTACCCGGCACTGTGCCCCCCCCCCCTCCCCAGTAAGTACCCGGCACTGTGCCCCCCCCTCCCCAGTAAGTACCCGGCACTGTGCCCCCCCCTCCCCAGTAAGTACCCGGCACTGTGCCCCCTCCCCAGTAAGTACCCGGCACTGTGCCCCCTCCCCAGTAAGTACCCGGCACTGTGCCCCCTCCCCAGTAAGTACCCGGCACTGTGCCCCCTCCCCAGTAAGTACCCGGCACTGTGCCCCCTCCCCAGTAAGTACCCGGCACTGTGCCCCCCCTCCCCAGTAAGTACCCGGCACTGTGCCCCCCCTCCCCAGTAAGTACCCGGCACTGTGCCCCCCCTCCCCAGTAAGTACCCGGCACTGTGCCCCCCCTCCCCAGTAAGTACCCGGCACTGTGCCCCCCCTCCCCAGTAAGTACCCGGCACTGTGCCCCCCCTCCCCAGTAAGTACCCGGCACTGTGCCCCCCCTCCCCAGTAAGTACCCGGCACTGTGCCCCCCCCCTCCCCAGTAAGTACCCGGCACTGTGCCCCCCCCCTCCCCAGTAAGTACCCGGCACTGTGCCCCCCCCTCCCCAGTAAGTACCCGGCACTGTGCCCCCCCCTCCCCAGTAAGTACCCGGCACTGTGCCCCCCCCCTCCCCAGTAAGTACCCGGCACTGTGCCCCCTCCCCAGTAAGTACCCGGCTCTGTGCCCCCTCCCCAGTAAGTACCCGGCTCTGTGCCCCCTCCCCAGTAAGTACCCGGCTCTGTGCCCCCTCCCCAGTAAGTACCCGGCTCTGTGCCCCCTCCCCAGTAAGTACCCGGCTCTGTGCCCCCTCCCCAGTAAGTACCCGGCTCTGTGCCCCCTCCCCAGTAAGTACCCGGCTCTGTGCCCCCTCCCCAGTAAGTACCCGGCACTGTGCCCCCTCCCCAGTAAGCACCCGGCCCGGTGCCCCCCTACCCCCAGTAAGTACCCGGCACGGTGCGCCCCGCCCCCTTCCCCCAGACATAGACCATGAGCCAACTGTGCCTCCATCAACGTTTTCTAAACTATATAATGCCTCTATCACCCATTTTAAGAGATGTGATGAGCAATTGGTGAAGGGCTCCAGCCTTTTTGTAGAGAATCTTGCACTCTATTAACATTTTAATTCCAAAATGTATATTAAACAATGTGCCAAAAATTAGCAGCTAAATGGACACCCACTTACACAAACACTGAGTGGGATGTTCTTCACATAAATAACTTAGCTAGCAGTGATTGGTTTGTATGGACAAATAATTTAGCAGAGTGTTATGACATTCTGAGCGTGTTTGGCTGCAGCCTGTATTTTACCCATAATCCATTTGTGTTTTGCAGGAGGAGAATTGTAGCATGCGACTGTGATATTGTATTCACAATATGGCTCACTTGAATAAATCCCATTTGGATCCCACTAGGTGAGACAGTACTCTATTAAGAAAAGTGTGTGTGTGTGTTATTAAATAAAACACACTTTCAGTGACCATTCTGGATATAGTAGTGTTTAATTGCCATGTATATTATTGATCCACCTCCTGTATAAGTGATATATATGTGTAAAGGTTTGTCACTTTTATATACAGAGACATCAAGATGTTATTATATGTCCGTATGCCACCAAATACTCAGATTTGTAGCAGTTTCCAAAGATATATAGACTGTGATGTCAGACTACCCTAGTCACTGTGTTGGATCCTTCACACCAATTTCATACTAAGGGGACACTATAGGCACCAGAACAATATTGGCTTAATTAAAGGGCCACTATAGTACCAGGAAAAAAACTAGTTTTCCTGGCACTATATGGTCATTAGGTCCACCCCACCCTCAGGGCCCCCCTCCCGCTGGTGACCTCTCCCCCCTGCAAGAGCCGCACGCGCGTTCAAACCACCCATAGGAAAGCATTACTCAATGATTTCCTATGGACGTCCAGCGTCTTCTCACTGTGATTTTCACAGTGAGAATCGCGGAAGCGGCCTCTAGTGGCTGTCAGTGAGACAGCCACTAGAGGCTGGATTAACCTTCAGTGTAAACACAGCAGTATCTCTGAAACTGCTATGTTTTCAGCTGCAGGGTTAAAACTAGAGAGACCGGGCACCCAGACCACTTCATTGAGCTGAAGCTGTCTGGGTGCCTATAGTAGCTTTGGTGTATAGATCATGTTACTGCTCGATTCTCTGCCATTTAGGAGTTACATCACTCTTTTCTCTGTTTATGCAGCCCTAGCCACTCCTCCTCTGGCTGTGACTGTCACAGCCTGCATGAAAAAAATGCTTTCATTTTCAGTTAGGTGTTAACTTGCTTTAGATTTTTTTACCTTCTGCTTTGTAAATTTTAATCACATACATGATAGACTGTTAACAGAGCAGGAGATAAGAATTCCAAATTAATTATAATGTGCAATAAAGGAAGTTTAAACTTTAGATGACTCCTTAGAGGAAGTGTTTAGGAAGGCTGTGCAAGTCACATGCAGGGAGGCTATATAAACAAAGTGATTTAACTTCTAAATGGCAGAGAACTGAGCAGGGTGACGGTTTCATTAAGCTAAAGTTGTCTTGGTTCCCTTCATGTCCTGTCCTCTTAACACACACATCTCTTAAAGCAGTAGCAATGAAACACTGCTGCTCATTGGTGCTCTCTGACAATGTTAATAACCAAGATTTTTAGATGTCCGTGAGAATGTGGTCTGTGTGTGCATGTATTCATATCTTGTTAATGCCAACCATGTGGCTGCATAACCTGCTCCTATTCAGAAACAAAAGGTAACAGAATTTTTAATATCACTTGTAATTTACACAGTGACTGTGGATATACAGAAAACAAACCAGGGGAGTATCCCATATAATGTACAAGTATAAAATGTACACTACATACGTTCAGCACTAAGTTTCATATGTGTGTAGTAAACCTATTTGCGCTGTGATCTGTTCTAATCTTGTCGATGACAAATGCTTTTAGCAATGTTTATTTGGGTGAGAAACGTGTGA
This sequence comes from Pelobates fuscus, assembly GCF_036172605.1. Lineage (NCBI taxonomy): Eukaryota > Metazoa > Chordata > Amphibia > Anura > Pelobatidae > Pelobates > Pelobates fuscus. Next base: position 17,684,874 of record NC_086321.1, on the reverse strand, counting down.
ACTACTATGAACATGTTACTTTGAAATGTTCCTATTTAAATTAGAGCTCATTCTATTCTTTTCCAGGTTTATTTGCATATATCCAGCTTATATCAATAACAAGAAAACTATCGCCGAGGGAAGGAGGATCCCAGCTGAAAAGGTCTGTGAATTAAAGATTTGAGGACGATAGGAATAGTAATGCCCGAGATATGGTATGCAGGAATGCACAATGTATTCTGGTGATAATTTCACAAAGTAAAGTAATATGACAGGGAGCAGAATGTGATGAAGAGTCTGTCAATTAGAGCTTAATTAACACCCGGATACTTTTCTTTAAACTAGGGTGTGCAGAATCCAACATGTACAGAGATCGCAGACGTGTGCCGTGCCAACAAATTAAATGCTATTGTAGAGGTAAATTATCGTTCTGTGCTCTAGGCATTGTGCTCTTTTTATTTATAAATTGCTGCTTCGCACGGGATAACATGAGTGTGTCTATTTCACAGGCAGATAAGATGTACACCCGTGAGCCAAACCGCGACGCACAGTTTCGGGGGCGAGTGCGCGTGCAGCTGAAGAATGAAGATGGCTCTCCGTGTGTGGACAAACTATCATCAAGTAACGTTATTTTTCCTTTATGTCTGGATCTCTGTTGGATTCATTCACAATATACAGAATTGTGGTGAAATCTACAAATTGGGCTATCTCTGAGTTTTATAATCTCCAAGTGAGAACTTTTCACTTAAATTTGACAATTTTGGTTTTCAATTTATTTAAATTAGTGCTTTGTGATAATGTGTCCTGTTGGAATGCTGATTCAGTCTCTCTGAGGTGGAGCACATTCAAAAACAACTTATGCAAATGTACCTGCTATTTGTGTGTAAAAATAATGAGGGAAAGTTAGAATAGTGTTTTAGAAATGGGTTACTCTCCGTGAAGCCTACAAAATCTGCAGAATGTTTCCATAGTGACTGCTTCTGTTTTAGAACTTGGCCCTGTTGGATGTCTATATATTTTAGAACTTGGCCCTGTTGGATGTCTATATTATATATATTTTAGAACTTGGCCCTGTTGGATGTCTATATTATATATATTTTAGAACTTGGCCCTGTTGGATGTCTATATTATATATATTTTAGAACTTGGCCCTGTTGGATGTCTATATTATATATATATTTTAGAACTTGGCCCTGTTGGATGTCTATATATTTTAGAACTTGGCCCTGTTGGATGTCTATATATTTTAGAACTTGGCCCTGTTGGATGTCTATATATTTTAGAACTTGGCCCTGTTGGATGTCTATATATTTTAGAACTTGGCCCTGTTGGATGACTATATATTTTAGAACTTGGGCCTGTTGAACGTCTATATTATATATATTTTAGAACTTGGCCCTGTTGAACGTCTATATTATATATATTTTAGAACTTGGCCCTGTTGGATGTCTATATTATATATATTTTAGAACTTGGCCCTGTTGGATGTCTATATTATATATATTTTAGAACTTTGCCCTATTGGATGTCTATATTATATTTCTCAGAATGAATGAAGTAACTGTCTAGACTCTGATAATATGAAATGATAGCTTAGGTCTGTGAATTATCATACTGCCTGGACTGCAGTTAGAATTCATGTGTTTAAAGATTGATTAATTGGTAGATATAATGTATGTATTTATATACAGAAGTATATTTGTATTGTACAATTGCATTCAGTGTGAAGGGTTCACCTCTACTTGGTGTGATTGTTTACACTTTGTTGTAGGTGTTGTTTTGTTTGGTATTTTATTAAGGTGTGGGGGAAACACCTATTTCACCCTTCTACGTACTGAACGCTACTTTTTGGAACCGACCCACTTGTACTCCCTTTTGTATATTGTATGTAAATTACATACTTATTTTATGTTGAAGAACAATACCCCCTTTTTTTCTGGCTTTGTACACTGCTTTGCCACAACATTAAAACCACCTTCCTAATATCATGTAGGATCCCCTCGTGCTGCCAAAACAGCTCTAATGTGTCAAGGCATGGACTCCACAAGACCTCTGAACGTGTCCTGTGGTATCTGGCGCCAAGACATTAGCAGCAGATCCTTTAAGTCCTGCAAGTTGCAAGCAGACCGTTGCTTACTGCATAACACTTCCTCTCTTCCCATAGTGCATCCTGCTACTAGTTCTTCCCCAGGTAAACTACACCTGGAGCCGAATGGGGAATTAGCTCTAGACTACACTCAGTCCTGGGAGCTGTAGTCCTTACAAGGACTTTCCCCGTTGATTCTCCTGCAAGCTGGAACAGCAGACAAAAGAGTAAATCGTCTTTCCCTCCAATAAAAGGACGACACACTGTTTTGGAGTGTAAGCTGGAATCTTTTTAATGGTGCCACACTGGCCTTTTTATGGCCCACATGGACCTTGTTCTGGACAGGGACACAAAGACACAGACCAATAAGAACAGTGATTAAATGCACGACACTCTCACATACAATACAATAAGCCTTCCCATTTACTTGGGAGATAATTGAGTCAAGCACTATACTAAACTCAATTATATCCAAACACAAAAAAAACACACATTTTTACAAAACCCCCAAATTACCCCAAAACACATAAAATCCCATAAAAGTTAGTCCCCTGATCTGGGTGATTTTTGGATATGTCACCCAGATCAGTTTAGGGGTTGACATTTTATGGAAGTCATAGTTTTTACCGACCGCAGGCATTGTCCCATAGCCGAAAATAGTTCCGTAGAATTGCGGCTAAGTCCCACTAGAGGACCGACCGGGAACCGCAAAGTTTTCATGCAGAAAATAGTTCCAGGGCATTCGCAGCTAAGTCTCCTGAAGTCTAGTCGCGGTTTTGGTCCATGTGAACAAGATGGCCGCCACCTCGTGGTCGTCCATAGGAATTGCGGCCACCCAGACGAACACTTAGACCACTGCGGTGGAAATTGCAACAATTTATCAATTAAGCTTAACAAGCTCCAGTGTGGTCTCCAGTTTGTGCGGCTGCTCAATTACCGAACCATATAATTCCAATAGACATAGGAGACTTTTATATCACAGTTTACAGGGTCCATAGTCCGTGGGCAGGAGACTGGCAAGCAGGCACCTCCAAGAACTCGTGGCAAACTCACTTGAAAAGGGGAGTTTGTCACAGTTGATACTAACCATTGCATACCAGGAACATCCTACAAGATTTGGCGTTTTAGAGATACTCTGGCCCTGTCTAGGCATCACCATTTGGCCTTTGTCAAAATCACTCAGATCTTTTCACTTGCCTGTTTTTCCTGCATCCAACACATGAAATTCAAGACTTGACTGTTCACTTGCTGCCTAATATATCCTACCCCCTGATAGGTATGTGAATAATATTGATTATTAATACCACCTGTCATTGATTTTAATGTTGTGGCTGATCAAGGTATATTCAGAGATAGAGGTCAGAAAATGAACCAGAAAGTTAATGAGACCATTTTTTTTAATTATGTCTGCAACTCTTATAGAAATGTGTTTAACAGTAAATAAGTCAAGTTCTGAGTTAGCATCTTTCGATGTGTGTGTTTAATGGTTTCCATATATACACTAATAACCAACGTTTGTATCCCATCCTGCCTCTTTAGGGAAAGATGTAATGCTTCGAGTAGCAGAAGAAATTCCAAAACTGAAGACCAGGACACAGAAAACAGGAGGAAGTGACCAAAACGTTCAACAAGGAGAAGGCGGGAAAAAGGGCAAAAAGAAAAAGAAATGATTGATTTTTCTAAACTGTCCCAGATTTACGGAGCTGTGCTAAACCAGAGACATCTACACGGCGTCCATCCAGTTTGTGCAATAGCGAATCTTCTTAACGTTTAGCATTACCCTGTAAACAGAGTGTTGCCCATGCTTTTATTTGAGAGTTAAACTGCAGCTGGAGTCATCGTGTGATGTATATTACTATATAAATCATGAACTGTTTTGGAACAATGTAAAGCAGGCAGTTACTAACAGGTCCTAATTTGAGAATGAATCACAGTTCTAAGATATACCTTAATAAAGTTTTTATTTTTTGAATCTCCCCTGCAGGACACCATGCTGTAAGAGTGTAGGGGAAAGTAAAGCAGAGTTTGCCAGCCAATTAATATCCCCCTTGTAACGTATTTCAAGGATGTAATATCACCTGCTGCATATGTTTGTGTTTGTGTTTTTTTTTTTTTTTTTTTTGTCCTTTAATTTGGCAAATGTTAGCAAAGTTATTGATATGTTCATTTTTCCAAGTCACAAAAATATTTTGGAAAGTTAACAAATATATGAAAATTTCACATGTGAATGAGCTTCATGTACTCTATTACATTTCCTAATAGCTGAAACCAGGGGCGTGTACCTAGAGCATTTGGCACCCTGTGTTTGGCACCCCCTCGCCCGCCCCCCACCAAATAAAAAACCTGTAAAAAATGTTAAATGTTTTTTCTTTTTTTTACAATTTGTAAACTTTGCAAAACCGCTGTCTGCCCCTCCTACAAAACCCTTGTCCTGCCACCTTCTACAAATCCTGTACTGCCCCGTCTAGAAAACCCCCATAACCCTCTTCCACAAATCCCCTGCTTATCCCCTCTTATAAAGACTCCTGTCCCAATACAAAATCCCTGCAGCCCCACACACACATTTACAGGCAGACAGTCACACACTCAGTTACAGGCAGACAGTCACACACAGACAGTCATGCAGACAGTCACATACATTGACACACACACACACGACAGCAGCAGACAGTCACATATATATTGACACACACGACAGCAGCAGTCACATGCACACGGTTACAGGCAACATTAAACAGTCACACATACACAGTCACATGCAGTCACACACAGTCATAGACAGTCACGCACAGTTACAGACAGTCACATATACAGTCACACACACACACAGTCATAGACAGACAGTCACGCACACAATCACAGACAGTCATGCACACAGTTACAGGCAGACAGTCACATGCACACAGTCACAGACAGATATTCACACACGGTTACAGGCAACATCAAACAGTCAGTCAGGCAGACAGTTACACACACAGTCAGTTACAGGTAGTCAGACACAGTCATAGCCAGACAGTTACAGGCAGACAGTCTCACACGTGTGTGTGTGTTACAGGCATACAGTTACATACACACACACACAAAGTTACAGACAGTCTCGCATACACACACAGTTACAAGCAGACAGTTACACGCACACACACAAAGTTACAGGCAGACAGTCTCACACATACACACACGCAGTTACAGGCAGACAGTTTTACAGACACACAGTCACACACTCTTACAGACAGTGGGCTGGAGGAGGACTGGATTCCCTGAAGCCTGTGGAGAAGCAGACATTCCATCTTGCTGCACCTCCTAACAGCAGCGGGTAAGGGCCATATTAATCCCCGCACCTGCTGCCTGTTTGGCTCCGCCCCTGATTTTGCTTAGCTCTGCCCCCCACTTTACCTCCATGCGGCCAGTTCAGCTGCTCTTAGCGTGTGTGAGCTGTTCTGGCCGCACGGCACCCTAAGTACCATGGGGCATTGTGCAGCCATACAGCTCACGCAGCCCCCAGACTAGAGTCATGGCACCCCTCACCATGGTGGCACACGGGGCGGACCGCCTGCCCCCCCTCCCCCCCTCTTAGTACGCCACTGGCTGAAACCATTTCTTCTGTTTCCATTCTGTTGTCTGGCTTCCTGTTTGTAGAGAAAATTGGTGAGCAAGTCACTGAGCGTGTGCAGTAGCTGTGAAATGACATATTTCCTCAATGGAATATATATATATATATATAGCACCAAACATGTTCTTTTATAATTTCCCTTTCATGTCATATGCCATTTACATTTGTTAAAAAAACTAATTGATGCTCTTTAATTCAGGTCAGTGTATTCAAAGAATATAAATGTATAAGAATTCAGTTGAAATCCTTGAATCTCAGGATATATACAGAGTTTCGAAACAGTGAATTTTATTGAAAACCAAAGTACAATCCTGTAAATACTCTGTTACACTGGCACTATAGGTACCCAGACCTCTTCCTCTCATTAAAGTGGCCTCGATGCCATGTGTACTCACCCCTTCCACCTGTAAATGCCTCTAGTGAAAATCCAGCTATTAGTCAGATGGTCTTATGTTTGGTACGGCGTTTGGTGTACTTTTCTAGCTACCCTCTCTTATGGGAAAGCAAACGGCTACCAGGGTTGTGTAGTGTTAGGAATACACATTTGTATTATTACTATAGTGTTCCTTTAACTAGATATGGGAACAGGACACACCATCAATTTCTAATTAGCACCAGAAAGCAGGGCATTAAAGGAACAATCTCAAACCCAATATCCACTAGATTGTATTATTATATAGCTTATTGTAAGTATGGGGCTGGGAAGCTCTTTTTAAAAACATTTTGTAATTTTTTTTGTTTCATCTTTAAAGGGACACTATAGTCACCTGAACAACTTTAGCTTAATGAAGCAGTTTTGGTCTATAGAACATGCCCCTGCAGCCTCAACTGCTCAAGCCATTTAGGAGTTAAATCCCTTTGTTTATGAACCCTAGTCACACCTCCCTACATGTGACTTGCACAGCCTTCCATAAACACTTCCTGTAAAGAGAGCCCTATTTAGGCTTTCTTTATTGCAAGTTCTGTTTAATTAAGATTTTCTTATCCCCTGCTATGTTAATAGCTTGCTAGACCCGGCAAGAGCCTCCTGTATGTGATTAAAGTTCAATTTAGAGACTGAGATACAATTATTTAAGGTAAATTACATCTGTTTGAAAGTGAAACCAGTTTTTTTTTTCATGCAGGCTCTGTCAATCATAGCCAGGGGAGGTGTGGCTAGGGCTGCATAAACATAAACAAAGTTATTTAACTCCTAAATGGCAGTGAATTGAGCAGTGAAATTGCAGGGGAATGATCTATACACTAAAACTGCTTTATTTAGCTAAAGTAATTTAGGTGACTATAGTGTTCCTTTAAGTAAAACCTCCATTGCTTGGACTTCACTCCCTGATTACCATCCAGGTACCTGCACAGCTCCCTGCCTGGCACAGGATTCTCCGCACGGTCTCTCCAAGGGGTGGAGACAGACTTGCTTGGGGTGAGCAGGCTGTGTGTGATTGTGCTTAATGTATGAAATGGGTAGCTGTATGGAGTCCGGCAATATCAATGGAAAACATTGGGTGAGGATGTGAAACGAACACTGCCAGCACTATTACCACTGTTTTAGTGGTTATGGTGTTAGGAGTGCCCTGGCACACCCCTATGTAAGTTGAAGAGTTTCAGACCAGAGCAGCTGAGTGGAATAGGGAGAAGGTGGCATGACGGGTACCCATGAACAAACTTTAATGTGAAACTTTGAAAACATTTTGCCAAGGCCTTAGATGGCACCTTGGAACTCTAGGCCCTAAAATGACAATTCAGAAGAAGTTCATTATGGGGCAGGATTAGTGCTCTCAGGGAATGCATCCCTTACCTGTAAAATATATTTTATAAAACATATGTGTAGTTTTATACTTGTCTTTCTATAGGTGTTAGTGGTGGTGAAGTTTAACTGCATGGAGAGAATTTATTATGGCCGTGAATTTTCGTGTATTTATTGTGTGTATAAGCAGTCTGTTTTCTCGTCTCTGGGGTTATTGCTTTTTGACACCAAACCCCAGGTGTGACATGTGCTGAGGATATTTTGGGGGGATCAACTTTAAGTCCCCCCCCCCTTTCCCTGTCTCTCCTTCTCTTCCTACACATAATTGAATTCTCTCAATACTGCAGTTTCAAACGTGTTTTTGTCACGTATACATTTATTTATTTATATTTATTTATAAAATATTTTACCAGGAAAGATTCATTGAGATTTCTCTCATTTTCAAGTATGTCCTGGGTCCATGAAACATTGCATTGATACATTAGGGTACAATAAAATACAAAAACAATATATACTAAATTTAACATAGAACAGGTAGGAAATATATAATCAACCATGACACGTGCATTCTGTTTTTGTAGAGAGGAATCTATTAAAGGACTTTAGGCTTGGGGAAGATTTTAAAGTATGCGGGAGGTCGTTCCATAATTGCGGCGCTCTGTATGAAAAGCAGGATCGGGGCGCTTTCTTTTTGTATTGACGTAGACTAAATAAAGTGCTGGATCGGAGGTTATAGGAAGTGGGAACAGCTGGGGAAAGCATTTTGTTCAAGTAGGGTGGGAGCTTCCCAGAAAAGCTCTTAAACACAAGGCTGGAAAGATGAAGGTGCGCCTGGATTCCAGCGACAGCCAGTTTAGTTCTTTTAGCATGTCACAATGGTGGGTCCTGTAATTACATTGTATCGCAAATCGGCAGAACGAGTTATACAATGTATTATATTTATTAAGGTGGGATTGCAGGTGCATATACTACATCCCCATAATCAATGATTGGCATTAGCATTTGCTGTACAATCTTTTCCTTTGTTTCTGTACATGGCACCTAGTTTTGGATAATGTTTAGATGCAAGTTTTTCTATGTGGAGGCCAAAAGATAGATTGGGGTCTAACAACATACCCAAGTGCTATTTGATTTTGTTTTGATGGATAGGTGGGAATTGTGTAATTTAGGTATTGTTCCAAAGATCATTGTAACAGTTTTGTCAGTGTTTAGGAAGAGTTTGTTTTTTGCGATCCACTTTTCTACCTCTGTAAACTGGTCTTGGAGCACAGCCTCAAGCTGCGGTAAATCGGATTTGCTCGCATAAATCACTGTGTCGTCTGCGTACATGAAAACATTTGAAGATTTGCAGACATTAGGCAGATCATTTATAAATAATATAAATAGTAGGGGGGCGAGAATGGAACCTTGGGGAGCACCACACGTGACTGGGAGAGGGAGGGAGTCGCTGTCAGAAATGGACACATATTGCGAGCGATCCGATACATACGATCAAAACCAGGTTAGCGGATGTTCACCAATACCTGAGTTTTTGAGTTTGTGCAGTAGAATGTCGTGGTCTAAGGCCTTTGCAAAATCAAGGAAAATAGTTCCAGTTAGGTCTCCTTGTTCCATGCCAGATTGGATGTCTTTGCAAACTTTTAAGAGGGCAGTTGTAGTGGAGTGATTCTGGCGAAACCTGATTGATCAGGGGTCAGATAGTTTGATAGTTGGTAATAATCACATAGTTGTGTATGGACACATTTTTCTAAGATTTTTGACAATACTGGGAGCAATGATATAGGGCGATAGTTAGAAACCAAGGTAGTGTCACCACTTTTATGGATAGGCACTACTCTTGCAGTCTTCCAAAGGTTGGGTATGTATCCAGACACCAAGGGTTTGTTAATTAGGGTTGCGACAGGTTTAGCAATTACCGGCACACTGAGCTTCATCAGCATTGCTTGGATTTGATCAGGTCCAGACTGGTTTTTCATTTTTAGATTATTAAGATGTTTTTTAATGACACTAATAGGTACAGGTCTAAAAATGAACTTGTCTATATTGGGTCTTTGCAAATCTAGTGGTGCCTGATCCACATTTGTAGTTTCAGGAGGTGTGTCATTTATTAGCTTGGCAATCAGGGTAGTGGGGCATCCGACAAAATAATTGTTAAAGGCATTTGCTGCATCTAAGGGAAGTTGCAGGGTTTGGTTATCCACTTTGACAGTGGAGGGCTGGGAGTGGATTGTAATTTATTTATGACTTTCCAAAAGTTTCTAGGGTTTGATACGTTATTGTTCAGATTTTCACAGAAATATTGAGCCTTGGTCAATTTTGTTTGTTTTGTTCATATATTTCGCCATTGTCTATATGCACAGTGATCGTTCATAGAGCCAGTACGCTTGAACTTTGACCACAAAGAATACCGAAACTGGTACATTTGGATGAGGTCAGCTGTGATCCAGTTCAGTTTTACTCTCAATTTACGCAGCGGGGCACACAAATTACAAACCTGTAGGAGTTCAGACTCCATATGCTATGCACAATATAAATCACCTTTACAGGGGTAAGAGAAGTGCTGCTTGGCGGTCCTATGCCATAAGACATAAACATGCTTTTACGACATACCGGTGGACGCCGGACGCAGCAGATCCACACTATTATGTAGCCCCACGTCTGTCCACAGTGGTAGCGACATTGACGTGCGGGTGACGTTACGTGCGCACACATTTTGGGGTCAAAGGACAGGTTCGGCCAATCGGATTCACAGGAGGGCTATTTAAACTCGCTAATTTCTTATACTTATTGTGGTTTCCCATTGCTGGTTATCTGAGAATGTGTTCCTGATCGTGTTTTGTTGGTTATTGACTTTGGCTTCGTTCTGACTTCCCTGAATTCTGGTATCCCTGACTATTGGCTATTCCTTGCAACTGTGTTTCGTTCTGTGTTCCTGACCTCGGCTAGCATTTCGACTCTTCTCTGGTACGTTAAGTCCGGCCATTCTAAGGTCCGGTTAGACGTTATTATTCCTAGTGTGATACTAATACTGCGTGTTGGATCAGTTGTATTCCTGACATTCATGAATAGTACCTTCAAAATGCGGGGGTGATAGTAGGTGCCCTATATTCAATGGGAGTAGGTGCAGTAGGTGGGGGTGTACCTGCCAAAGGGACCTCAGGCTGCAAATGAGCCGTACGTATTAGTAGTGTATTGATAGCTTGGGTGAACTGATCCATACGGTTCTCTCACAAGCTACTGTGTGCTGACAGAAATCTGCAGGATCTATGGCCATGTCGTAATGTCAGGATTACAGCTGATCCAACACGCAGTACTGTGTATTATTTGTTCCTTGCATGAGGGCACTTCTTTACCGCCGAAGCCGTCAAGCGACCAGCGGCAAACTCCAGTCACCATGAACACTCTCCACGGGAAGATGCTGCTACCGGAGTCTCCCAGTCAGTGTTTGAAGTCTCGGGCAGTGAATTTAAACTGGCTCTTCACCAGCGATTCAAGTCTTTAAAAGGACACTCCACTGCTCTCTGCTCTTCACACATGAAGCTTTTCAGCAATCTAAATGGGTTTGGAGTGACCCTTTAACATTAAATCTTCAGAAGCCATGAAGTTTCTGAGCTTCCGTCCGCATCGTTCCTGCTTCATTCCACTCTGACAGGATTAAACCTGTGCTGCTGCTTTTTATACTGTTCCAGTTTCCCGCTCTTTCTCTGCTTGTGACTTTCAACCAATCCCATGCCAGCTCCAGCCCCAAGATACAGCTGTGTCATCAATTCTGCCCAGATACCTGTCTGACTGACCAACTGCCACAAGATGTAAAATTCCTCACATTTAAATCCTAGACAAAAAGATTAACTCCTTCACTGCCACTGTACATATAAACAGATTGACTACTTCATTGCCACCATGCATATTAACAGATAAACTCCTTCATTGCGACTATATATATATATCCCACAGTGCTTAGTGCCTGTGGCTTCTTAATTTGCTGAAAAAATAAGCTTTACCTTTAATTAAAAGGTTTGTGTTACTTTGCAAAATGTCTTGTGGGGGGTTTCCACGATGTTGGTACACAATGTCATAGGGTTCCACGGGAAAAATTTAATCAGAACCCCTGCAGTAAATGTATCTAAAACTGTCTATGGCAGCTACTTTTACAACTCTGGATCTGGCCACCAGGGGATGCTGTTTCATACAGTTTTATGACACCAGGGGGTGCTGTTTCATACAGTTTTATGACACCAGGGGGAGCTGTTTCATACAGTTTTATGACACCAGGGGGTGCTGTTTCATACAGTTTTATGACACCAGGGGGTGCTGTTTCATACAGTTTTATGACACCAGGGGGTGCTGTTTCATACAGTTTTATGACACCAGGAGGTGCTGTTTCATACAGTTTTATGACACCAGGAGGTGCTGTTTCATACAGTTTTATGACACCAGGGGGTGCTGTTTCATACAGTTTTATGACACCAGGGGGTGCTGTTTCATACAGTTTTATGACACCAGGAGGTGCTGTTTCATACAGTTTTATGACACCAGGAGGTGCTGTTTCATACAGTTTTATGACACCAGGGGGTGCTGTTTCATACAGTTTTATGACACCAGGGGGTGCTGTTTCATACAGTTTTATGACACCAGGAGGTGCTGTTTCATACAGTTTTATGACACCAGGGGGTGCTGTTTCATACAGTTTTATGACACCAGGAGGTGCTGTTTCATACAGTTTTATGACACCAGGAGGTGCTGTTTCATACAGTTTTATGACACCAGGGGGTGCTGTTTCATACAGTTTTATGACACCAGGGGGTGCTGTTTCATACAGTTTTATGACACCAGGAGGTGCTGTTTCATACAGTTTTATGACACCAGGAGGTGCTGTTTCATACAGTTTTATGACACCAGGGGGTGCTGTTTCATACAGTTTTATGACACCAGGAGGTGCTGTTTCATACAGTTTTATGACACCAGGGGGAGCTGTTTCATACAGTTTTATGACACCAGGGGGTGCTGTTTCATACAGTTTTATGACACCAGGGGGAGCTGTTTCATACAGTTTTATGACACCAGGAGGTGCTGTTTCATACAGTTTTATGACACCAGGAGGTGCTGTTTCATACAGTTTTATGACACCAGGAGGTGCTGTTTCATACAGTTTTATGACACCAGGGGGAGCTGTTTCATACAGTTTTATGACACCAGGAGGTGCTGTTTCATACAGTTTTATGACACCAGGGGGTGCTGTTTCATACAGTTTTATGACACCAGGGGGTGCTGTTTCATACAGTTTTATGACACCAGGAGGTGCTGTTTCATATAGTTTTATGACACAAGGGGGAGCTGTTTCATACAGTTTTATGACACCAGGAGGTGCTGTTTCATACAGTTTTATGACACCAGGGGGTGCTGTTTCATACAGTTTTATGACACCAGGGGGTGCTGTTTCATACAGTTTTATGACACCAGGAGGTGCTGTTTCATATAGTTTTATGACACCAGGAGGTGCTGTTTCATACAGTTTTATGACACCAGGGGGTGCTGTTTCATACAGTTTTATGACACCAGGGGGAGCTGTTTCATACAGTTTTATGACACCAGGAGGTGCTGTTTCATACAGTTTTATGACACCAGGGGGAGCTGTTTCATACAGTTTTATGACACCAGGGGGTGCTGTTTCATATAGTTTTATGACACAAGGGGGAGCTGTTTCATACAGTTTTATGACACCAGGAGGTGCTGTTTCCTACAGTTTTATGACACCAGGGGGAGCTGTTTCATACAGTTTTATGACACCAGGGGGTGCTGTTTCATACAGTTTTATGACACCAGGGGGAGCTGTTTCATACAGTTTTATGACACCAAGGGGAGCTGTTTCATACAGTTTTATGACACCAGGGGGAACTGTTTCATACAATTTTATGACACCAGGGGATACTGTTTCATACAGTTTAATGACACCAGGGGGTGCTGTTTCATACGGTTTTATGACACCAGGGGGAGCTGTTTCATACAGTTTTATGACACCAGGGGGTGCTGTTTCATACAGTTTTATGACACCAGGGGGTGCTGTTTCATACAGTTTTATGACACCAGGGGGTGCTGTTTCATACAGTTTTATGACACCAGGGGGTGCTGTTTCATACAGTTTTATGACACCAGGGGGAGCTGTTTCATACAGTTTTATGACACCAGGGGGTGCTGTTTCATACAGTTTTATGACACCAGGAGGTGCTGTTTCATACAGTTTTATGAAACCAGGGGGAGCTGTTTCATACAGTTTTATGACACCAGGAGGTGCTGTTTCATACAGTTTTATGACACCAGGGGGTGCTGTTTCATACAGTTTTATGACACCAGGAGGTGCTGTTTCATACAGTTTAATGACACCAAGGGGTGCTGTTTCATACAGTTTTATGACACCAGGGGGAACTGTTTCATACAGTTTTATGACACCAGGGGATACTGTTTCATACAGTTTAATGACACCAGGGGGAGCTGTTTCATACGGTTTTATGACACCAGGGGGAGCTCTTTCATACAGTTTTATGACACCAGGGGGTGCTGTTTCATACAGTTTTATGACACCAGGGGGTGCTGTTTCATACGGTTTTATGACACCAGGGGGAGCTGTTTCATACAGTTTTATGACACCAGGAGGTGCTGTTTCATACAGTTTTATGACACCAGGGGGTGCTGTTTCATACAGTTTTATGACACCAGGAGGTGCTGTTTCATACAGTTTAATGACACCAAGGGGTGCTGTTTCATACAGTTTTATGACACCAGGGGGAGCTGTTTCATACAGTTTTATGACACCAGGGGATACTGTTTCATACAGTTTAATGACACCAGGGGGAGCTGTTTCATACAGTTTTATGACACCAGGGGGTGCTGTTTCATACAGTTTTATGACACCAGGGGATACTGTTTCATACAGTTTAATGACACCAGGGGGAGCTGTTTCATACGGTTTTATGACACCAGGGGGAGCTGTTTCATACGGTTTTATGACACCAGGGGGAGCTGTTTCATACAGTTTTATGACACCAGGGGGTGCTGTTTCATACAGTTTTATGACACCAGGGGGAGCTGTTTCATACAGTTTTATGACACCAGGGGGTGCTGTTTCATACGGTTTTATGACACCAGGGGGAGCTGTTTCATACAGTTTTATGACACCAGGGGGTGCTGTTTCATACAGTTTAATGACACCAGGGGGTGCTGTTTCATACGGTTTTATGACACCAGGGGGAGCTGTTTCATACAGTTTTATGACACCAGGGGGTGCTGTTTCATACAGTTTTATGACACCAGGGGGAGCTGTTTCATACAGTTTTATGACACCAGGGGGAGCTGTTTCATACAGTTTTATGACACCAGGGGGTGCTGTTTCATACAGTTTTATGACACCAGGGGGAGCTGTTTCATACAGTTTTATGACACCAGGGGGAGCTGTTTCATACAGTTTTATGACACCAGGGGGAGCTGTTTCATACAGTTTTATGACACCAGGGGGAGCTGTTTCATACAGTTTTATGACACCAGGGGGTGCTGTTTCATACAGTTTTATGACACCAGGGGGTGCTGTTTCATACAGTTTTATGACACCAGGGGGAGCTGTTTCATACAGTTTTATGACACCAGGGGGAGCTGTTTCATACAGTTTTATGACACCAGGGGGTGCTGTTTCATACAGTTTTATGACACCAGGGGGTGCTGTTTCATACAGTTTTATGACACCAGGGGGAGCTGTTTCATACAGTTTTATGACACCAGGGGGAGCTGTTTCATACAGTTTTATGACACCAGGGGGTGCTGTTTCATACAGTTTTATGACACCAGGGGGAGCTGTTTCATACAGTTTTATGACACCAGGGGGAGCTGTTTCATACAGTTTTATGACACCAGGGGGAGCTGTTTCATACAGTTTTATGACACCAGGGGGATCTGTTTCATACAGTTTAATGACACCAGGGGGTGCTGTTTCATACAGTTTTATGACACCAGGGGGTGCACCAGGAGGACATAGTCTTAAATTAGAGGGGCAATGGTTTAAAAGTAATACCAGGAAGTATTACTTTACTGAGAGGGTAGTGGATGCATGGAATAGCCTTCCATCTGAAGTGGTAGAGGTTAAAACAGTAAAGGAGTTTAAGCATGCGTGGGATAAGCATAAGGCTATCCTAACTATAAGATAAGGCCAGGGACTAATGAAAGTATTTAGAAAACTGGGCAGACTAGATGGGCCGAATGGTTCTTATCTGCCGTCACATTCTATGTTTCTATGACACCAGGGGGTGCTGTTTCATACAGTTTTATGACACCAGGAGGTGCTGTTTCATACAGTTTTATGACACCAGGAGGTGCTGTTTCATACAGTTTTATGACACCAGGGGGAGCTGTTTCATACAGTTTTATGACACCAGGGGGAGCTGTTTCATACAGTTTAATAACACCAGGGGGTGCTGTTTCATACAGTTTTATGACACCAGGGGGTGCACCAGGAGGACATAGTCTTAAATTAGAGGGGCAATGGTTTAAAAGTAATACCAGGAAGTATTCCTTTACTGAGAGGGTAGTGGATGCATGGAATAGCCTTCCATCTGAAGTGGTAGAGGTTAACACAGTAAAGGAGTTTAAGCATGCGTGGGATAAGCATAAGGCTATCCTAACTATAAGATAAGGCCAGGGACTAATGAAAGTATTTAGAAAACTGGGCAGACTAGATGGGCCGAATGGTTCTTATCTGCCGTCACATTCTATGTTTCTATGACACCAGGGGGAGCTGTTTCATACAGTTTTATGACACCAGGGGGTGCTGTTTCATACAGTTTTATGACACCAGGGGGTGCTGTTTCATACAGTTTTATGACACCAGGGGATACTGTTTCATACAGTTTTATGACACCAGGGGGTGCTGTTTCATACAGTTTTATGACACCAGGGGGAGCTGTTTCATACAGTTTTAGGACACCAGGGGGAACTGTTTCATACAGTTTTAGGACACCAGGGGGAGCTGTTTCATACAGTTTTAGGACACCAGGGGGAACTGTTTCATACAGTTTTATGACACCAGGGGGAGCTGTTTCATACAGTTTTATATCCCAGCACACACTGCACATTACTGGGGGTCTGTAATATCCCAGTACACACTGCACATTACTGGGGGCTCTGTGATATCCCAGTACACACTGCACATTACTGGGGGCTCTGTAATATCTCAGTACACACTGCACATTACTGGGGGCTCTGTAGTATCCCAGTACACCCTGCACATTACTGGGGGGCTCTGTAATATCCCAGTACACCCTGCACATTACTGGGGGCTCTGTAATATCCGAGTACACCCTGCACATTACTGGGGGCTCTGTGATATCCCAGTACACACTGCACATTACTGGGGGGCTCTGTAATATCCCAGTACACACTGCACATTACTGGGGGCTCTGTGATATCCCAGTACACACTTCAGATTACTGGATCTTTGTAATATCCCAGTACACCCTGCACATTACTGGGGGCTCTGTAATATCCCAGTACACACTGCACATTACTGGGGGCTCTGTGATATCCCAGTACACACTTCAGATTACTGGATCTTTGTAATATCCCAGTACACACTGCACATTACTGGGGGCTCTGTAATATCCCAGTACACGCTGCACATTACTGGGGTCTTGGTAATATCTCAGTACACACAGCACATTATTGGGAGCTCTGTAATATCCCAGTACACACTGCACATTACTGGGGGCTCTGTAATATCTCAGTACACACTGCACACTACTGGGGGCTCTGTAATATCCCAGTACACCCTGCACATTACTGGGAGCTCTGTAATATCCCAGTACACACTTCAGATTACTGGGAGCTCTGTAATATCCCAGTACACACTTCAGATTACTGGGGGCTCTGTAATATCCCAGTACACACTTCAGATTACTGGGGGCTCTGTAATATCCCAGTACACACTGCACATTACTGGGGGCTCTGTAATATCCCAGTACACCCTGCACATTACTGGGAGCTCTGTAATATCCCAGTACACCCTGCACATTACTGGGAGCTCTGTAATATCCCAGTACACACTGCACATTACTGAGGGCTCTGTAATATCCCCGGATTTTTAGGCTACAAAATCTGTTTTGATCCAAAGAAACTTGTTAGCCCACAACACTTTGAGCACCAGAAGTTTATTCTGTTGAAGGCTAACACTAGAACCCATGTTTCTAAACTACATTTCCCATGATGCTCAGCAATGTATAAGACTGGCAAAGTAATAGCTGGCTGAGCATCTAAGGAGATGTAGTTCAGCCACACACCTAAGGTATGCTGGGTTTACCTACCTTTGCCTTGAAGGGTCAGCACAGAGTTGTGTGGTCACATTGAGTGGAGGAGTGCTGGGTGGTGTCATTGTGCATTTAGTGGGATCATACTGTTAGTTTGCCCTCTTTCCCCAGCACTATAAACCCCATGTGGTAAAACAATAAATGTAGTCCAGGCACTCAAGGTCACTTATTCAGCAGTTTTATTGGGGAAAAACAAGCAACATTGCGAACTTCGAGAGATCTTTCGTAATATTGCGTGTATTTCCTGTTTTCCCAATAAGTGACCCAGAGTGCTCGGTCTACATTTATTGTTTTACAGTTGGAGTGGGGTTTAGCCAGTCCCAGATAAGCGTACAGATTCCACTATTTGTTCATTTAAACCCCATGTGGGCAGGAGGCCATGCTGACCTGCTTGGGCAGGGTCGTTACTTGAAGCTAGTCCTTCAGACACTACTCAAAATCGAGTCACCTTTATAATGGCTGCTAGTCCGGAGCTCTGCCGTGTGATGTGGAAGTGAGCGCAGGGGTCGTAGCTGGGTGCTGAGAGGAGCCGCATGGCAGCGCCATTCCCAGCCTGAACTCCCACCCGCTGTTATTGTATTGCACTCTATCCTTTTCACAACTCCACTCAGCCAGCAGCTCGGTCACCATGACAACGACTGACAAGAAGTTCCACTAATGGCTGAGGGTTTGTCTGCTAGTTGCTAGAGGCAACAAAGTGAAGGAAAATGAGTCACCGCAGCGGTCCTGAACCCAGAAGTGGACATAATATGGATGGCATACAGTGCGGTATAAGTGACACAGACCTACACCTATAAGTGGAGCTCTCAAACAGATATAAAGCTTACCAAGTGTGACTTGATTCAATAGTATGGACGCATGAGAGGCGTGTAGCAGGTTCGGAGTGTTTGGGAGTCTCTTTGGGGCGGCGGCTAGATGACGTTCACGGAGGTCCGTGATGTCACTTCCGCCAACCGCCCCGGCGAGCTCCTAGTACTTCCGCCAACCACCACTGTCCCTCAATGAAATTGTTAGCAAATAAAGACGGCGAAAATTCGGCCAATTTAAAGTATGCACACACATTATCCCACACAAGAAATAACTATACACCACTGTGATTGGACAAACTTTAGATCATTAAAGGGGAAGGACTGAAGGATATTTACAATGGAAGATTCAGAGGACTATCATTACAGCTGACTGAGGAAGCTCTATTGAGAGTGAAACGCGTATTGGCCATTTTAAAGGACTTTTTTATTTTTTAATTGCTATTGTATATCAATAAATGTGTTATTTTACTAAAGATACCCTGCTCAAGTCCTTTCTGCAACCTCTAGGAATCTCCATATGGGCAGTGCCATCCCTATTAAATTGGCACCATACCGATACACCTTAGAGCCGGGACCTATAGGCTCAGGACCAGGTGAGCACCACATTTACTATTCTACATCCGTTCGTTTATTGCCACAGTCTGCACATTGGTTTGTTCTCCTTTTATGTTTTACTGATGAGAACTACTCCAATCCGAAGCAAAAGGGTGGTGCTACCAAAATAAGCACACACGCCTAAATACGGAGCCAGTTTTTATACACAGGCTCCTAAAAATGTGAGTGTTCTGTTTGCTACATCATTTTCAGAATTGCAATTTTAAAATACCATCTGCACTATATTGTACCTTTAGTTTTTTGTATTTTTTTTACATGTAGTTCATATTGTACTATTGAATCAAGTCACACTTGGTAAGCCTTCTATCTGTTTGAGCGCTCCACTTACAGGTGTAGGTCTTTGTCACTTATACCGCATTGTATTCCATATTATTGTTTAGTGGAAAAGAGGATATTTCCATATAAGTGTATAGAGCTGCTTTTACCCGTTCTTATTCACAGTTCTTGTTACACACATCCCTCTGTGAAAGGAGGTAACTTTGGATTGGTATTCATAATATGGTTGGCAATTTACCAGTTTTCCCACACAATAAAATGGTGCCCAAAAATATGCAACCCGCAATCCTAAAAATATAACCTCTGGTGGTCAAAAAAAAAAAAGGTTGTTGCCAAATTTGGTGAACCAGCAGCATGCCCATACGAGTGCTCTGATTGATTGCGGACTGCAAAGACATCACATGATGACATCAGAGGGCTAGTCTGCAGCTCAACCAGCGCTCAAACAGGAGGAGAGGGAGAAGCCAGCTGCAAGATTGACAGGTCAGCCTTTACGAGTGGGCCTATTAAAGCTGGATGAACCTGGAGCTCCACCCATCACTATATCAATCCGGCCCTGGTTACAAACATGAGACCCACCCCCAACATTTTTCATGTACCTACCTATGTTAAGGCATGTCAAGTTAGGCGCAGGTCCATTTCATGTTAATTTATTATATTATTTTTGCATCTCAGTAATAAGATTCCCTTCACTCGGGTTATTCAAATCCCTCCATTGTTTGCACTGTAGCCACAATTCTACAGGAGGTGAACACGCCCAATGGGTTTCTGGATTCCAGCACCGACATCTTGTGAGAGTAAGCAAGATTGCTGCTAACAGCGCCGGCGTCATTCGCTGGTTTCATTGGAGTCCTTCCGGACACCAGCACCACTGACAGCAAATCTGCTTCTCCAAAAGTTACAAAGCTGGAACCATGATCGACGTACCTTTCATTTTCATGACCCAGCCTCATTAGGGAAGAGCGACTGGTGTTAACCAATATTTAGGAGAACTAGTAACATCAGAGTAAAGACAATTCGACAAGGGTGGTGTGTTAATCATTATGAACACAACAGACTATTTGTAGGAGACACACGGACATGTTGAGGACACTACAGCATATGAACCTTATCTAAATGACCCGACTATGACTTTATTAAATGCCATAAATATTATGATCGACAACGAACAAAGTTTTTGTTTATAAAACCAGAACTGGACTAACCGGTTCTCTCTCTCTCTCTCTCTATATCTATATATATATACTGCCCGAGATCATGTAGCCAGCAGTGACTCGGTATTTCAGCCTCTCTCCATTTAGTGGGTAGTGTACTACAACCATTTTATTATGGAGATATTAATAATTTATTTATGACCTCGAGAAGGTCTTTAATAAACGTTTTTAATTCATGGTCCTGCTGTCTTGTATATGATGGTTGTTATACACATCCATAAAGGATTAAACTTCATTACCAGAGAGTGAGGTGGGGGCTCACTAGATTGACTTGTAATAAGTTCCCCCCAGAAACTATTTTTTGTTTGGAAATACTTTTTACTGAGTTGAAGTGGGTTGCCAAGGGGGTGCTATGACCCCATAATATAAGAGTATGCATATGAGTAAAGTTTGAAGAAGAATTTGTAAACCCCTATAAACTTTAAAAAACCCATGGTCACGTCCATAGGTGATTGGATTGATTGATCGATCCTGTACTGGAAATAAAGGATGGTGATTTGAGTTCATTGCAGTTTTTTAATTTAGCTATTAAAGGACCCCTATAGCGTTAGGAATATAAACCTGTCATTCACTAAAGCACAGGAGTTCAGAGTAAATTTCACATTTTAGACCAAACGGAAAACACAGCCGATATGGAGAATTTGCCAAGTTCAGCTATTTTGGCTGGAAATGTGAAATTTACTTAGAATTTCTGATTGTTTATGCATTAGTGAGCAGCATTAAGAGACTTTGATCGTGGGCTAGCAAGTCTCCTGCGGTAAGTCACGGAAAGCACCAAACGGTTTCTACACAAATGTATCGTGTGCTAAAACCAGTCTAATCTACCAAACCCTAGCCCTGCTCATTGAACATCTCATTCCAATAGAATAGCTCCCCACAGCCACACTTTGTAAAAATAACAGCCTCCATTTCTATGTGAAAGGAAACTGCTGCAGGAAGCTTACCCTGAGTGAATGTTCCCCGACCTGGTATCACCAGAAGTCTCGTTTGAAAGTAGTCACAATGGCACAGAGAACAAATGTATCAATCTGCCAGCCCAAGTCTGAAACAAGAGACTTGCTTGGCAGGTATTAAGGAGGCAGTGTAAGCAACACAACCGATACCAGGTATTATTAATTATTATTATTACAGCTCGGGGTATTATTACAGCTCAGAGTATTAGTATTACAGCTCATGGTATTATTATCACAGCTCATGGTATTATTATTACAGCTCGTGGCATTATTATTACAGCTCAGGGTAGTATTATTACAGCTCAGGGTAGTATTATTACAGCTCAGGGTAGTATTATAGCTCAGGGTAGTATTATTATAGCTCAGGGTAGTATTATTATAGCTCAGGGTAGTATTATTATAGCTCAGTGTATTCTTACAGCTCAGGGTATTCTTACAGCTCAGGGTATTATTATTACTGCTTATTATTATTACAGCTTAGGGTATTATTATTACAGCTTAGGGTATTATTACAGCTTAGGGTATTATTACAGCTTAGGGTATTATTACAGCTTAGGGTATTATTATTACAGCTCGTGGTATTATTATTATTACAGCTCATAGTATTATTATTATTATTATTATTATTACAGCTCATAGTATTATTATTATTACAGCTCGCGGTATTATTACAGCTCATTGTAGTGGTTCTTGGTTTAACAAAAAGACAAGCTCACTCCAACATCCCACAACCTGCCCCTCAGTCACATCGATAACCCAGAAGGTAATTATGGGCTTGTGTGCTTTCAGCCAAGCCCTGTTCAGGATGGACAAATCTAGCATTGGTAAAGAAAGTGTTAAAGGGATATTATAGTGCCAGGAATACAAAGCTGTATTCCTGGCACTATAGCTCCCTCTGCCTCCCCCCCGGAGATAAATAAAGGGTTAAAACCATTTCTTACTTACCGGGTTGCAGCCCCGCCTCCTCCTCTGCCCCACGACGAGAGGGTGCTAATGCGCAGCAAATGACGCACACGCATTAGACCTCCCCATAGGAAAGCATTGAATCAATGCTTTCCTATAAAGAAAAATTGGACGCTCGATGTCCTTATGCAGAGCATGAGGACGGCCAGCGTCAGATACCGAAGGTCCGTTTGGATGCAGGAAGCGCCCCCCTGTGGCTGTCTGGTAGACTGACACTGGAGGCAGATTTAGTGCTGCTATGTAAACATTGCAGTTTCTCTGGAATTGCAATGTTTTATATTGCAACACTAAGTGCAATAGGGATACTGTACCCAGACCACTTAACCCCTTAAGGACCAAATTTCTGGAATAAAAGGGAATCATGACATGTCACACATGTCATGTGTCCTTAAGGGGTTAAAGTAGCTAAAGTGGTCCTGGGTGCCTATAGTGTCCCTTTAATTCTGCGTAATCAATTCTGCCGACGAAGGGGCCGTCTCCAGGCATCGCCTATTAACACCTTATAGAACATCTGGACACTATAGGCAACATAACCACTGTAGCAATCTGATTTTCATGCTGTGAGTGATGTGCCGAACAGGATAAATTATATAGAGTTAAAATTTAAAAAATGTGCACTTTTTAGCCAATAAAATTGTTAGTTAGCTATTTGGTTGTGTAAAAACCTCACGTTACACTTCCACTAATCTGGAGTTATTGACATAGTAACATATCAAGCAATAGGATATGAAAGTATCATCTCAAGATCTGTGCCTGCACCATATATACAGACTGTGGTAATAGAGAATGGAGAATATGATCAGACATAACTAGTCCACACACAGCATTTTCCCAAGACATAACCAATCAATAAACTGGGCTACAGGAGACGACAAACAGATTTACTTCATTTTAAACCAGGTCTACATATTGCAGTACAAGACGAAACGCTGGAAAAGGGATTCACACACAGATTAAAAAGTGTTGAATACGCTTTGGACTCTGCTGACTGCTCTTAAATAAAAATGTCCCCCCCTCCGCCCACACCTCTACAGACAACAGCAAAAATAGATAACAGCCTCAACACATTCTCTCTTCATATCAAAAAAACAGGTTTCCAAGGCAACAATATTAATCCCCCATAATGCAGCAGGGTTTGAAATAAAGCATTTTTCAGTCAATGCTCCTCAATGTGTATCAGGCCGCTGTGACAGGGGAAGGACGACTCGGAGGACCATCCCCTACAAAACGTTAAACGCTTATAAGGGGTTTCTTTCACTAAGCGTGTTTAACTGCTTTTCTTCTCATCACCCAGCATGTTCACAGCCGCTTTTTTAACTGCATGAAGAAGAAAAAAAACAAAAAAACAGGTGTTTGTTTATATACGCATAGAACACACGTTCGGCTTCAATAAACCCTTTTCCAGATTACAAAATATTAAAAAAAAATTCTCAATGTTGGGCAGTCACCACGGAAACCATTAGAATCAGTAAAAGCAATACCTTGGTTTCCATGGTGATGGTATCATTCTTAGAATTTTATTCCACTTTTCTAAACCTGCCTCTTGGTATCTTCCTCGTATCGATATACAATGCAGCTTGCTTTAGGATTACTGAACAGTCCTTTTATTTATTGGTTCTTGTATCAATGGGTAACAGCCAGTTAATGTCTAGCAATTTCAAAAAGCAGATTAGGGATTTGCCTAAAATCACATTTTTTTCAGGTGTTGACAATAAAGCCTACTTCCCACCATACCCACTTTTACCCGTGTAGGTCATAAAATGGGCATATGGGCAATGTTGCACCAAAACTCTCGTCCGTAATCTTCATGCAAGTTCTTTTTACTTTTCAAAGAAGTGGGAGGGAGGGAGGCTGGGATGGCAGAAATTACCTTCTTTGCCAATGGTGCCAGCAGTTTCAGATGCTTTGTCTTTAAGATCTTTCACTACACGATCCATCTCTCCCTCGTGTCTTAAGAAAAATGGGCGGACGATCTTGTGGTAGATCAGTTCGGCTCCGTTGGAGGGGCTGGGAGCCATACACCAGAGCAGAAAACCACACTGTACAAAAATAAGAAAAGAAAAGCAAAGTGAGTCATTGCGGCCAGAGCCCCACACACTGGTTTCTGCAGAAATAGTATAGTGATCAAGAATCACATTCTTTCATATTATCCTTCCAACTCCACGAGGGAGGAGGTTCTCAATAAATCAGGAATTATGAAGAATTCAACAAAAAAGACTTTCCCGAATTAGAAAAATGTACAACTTTGCTATTTTGGCATAACAATCTGCTATCCCCTCATCAATTTTCCACAATTCTTAGATTAAAAGTGGGGGTTGGGAGTGGAGATAGATAGCCAAAGAGACAGACAGACAGACAGACAGAATCCGCTGTGCTGTCAGTCCAGCTAGGGGAGTGGAGATAGATAGCCAAAGAGACAGACAGACAGAATCCGTTGTGCTGTCAGTCCAGCTACTCTGTCTTTACTGTTGAAGTTCATATGCAGAAATCCACACCTCTGTACCCTCCATCTTGGCACCCTGTCAATCATTGTATTTTGCACCTGGCAGTCAGCATGAGACAGTCAGCATAGAGAGAGGATGCAGAGAAGAGACTAATGAAACAATGTTTCCAGTTCTCCTCTTAATTTGCAATCTGTGCCCTGGCTGTGCCTGCACTGAACTAGATTGTGATGCAATTTGTTACACAGGAGATCACCAACGTAAGGAATAAACTGTGCGCAAGCAGTGAGAAATCCTTGACTGGTCTTAAAAAAAATGGAAACAGGATTCTTAAAGGGACAGTCTAAGCACCATAAAATCTGCAGCACAATGATTGTTAGAGCAATCTAATAAAATAAAACCAGGCTCTTCCAGCACCCAAAGCCTTGTAAGGCTGTGTGTTCGGTGTTAAGTCACCTCCAACACTCACAGTGTATCACGGTCATCCACACTTCGATTAGCACACAAAATGTTGGAACCTTCCTCATTATCCCAGAGGGTGCAGAGAGGGCGAACTTTGGGAGCCGGGAGAGTCAGATTTAAAGTAAATGAAATTCAATAAAACACTAAAGCGTTAGGAATATATAAACATGGGGGCTGCAGTCATGTGACCGTGTTTCGCTCTGTTACTGCAGCAGGGAGTGCCTCTAGCAGTCAGTATAACGACCACTGGAGGCAGGTTTAACCCGGCAATGTAAACATTGCAAATTCTATTGAAAATTTTTAATTAAAAAAATCTAATGTTTTACATTGCAGGCATGAACCTACAAGACTACAGCACCCAGGCAATGCCACTGAAATAAAGTGGCCAGGGTAACTCGATTGGTACTTTAAAGCTAGTTTAATAGGTTAGTAGTGTCCCTTTAAAAGGCACGAAATTGGGCAAAGTAGACAATCCCTTACTTAAATCAGAATACCAAGTTTAAAGCAAACCCCTTGGTATCAGACAAGTTAGTTTTGCAATGCAAGTTATTGGCAGGATGCCCAGTTTGTGGTCCAATGCTGTGTTTAGAGAGGAAGTCTCACCTAGCAACGATACCACAACTACAGATGTGTCAACATAACGAATAGTCCACGTTTATATGTAATACGAGCAGCCGTATCACAGCAAACGTCTAGATACCACATTAAATCAGCAGCAGGCTGCCGTTCTAGAAAAACTGGCAGCGAGATGGCATTGTTTCAGACAGGTTAATAGAGTAAGGCTTCAGATTTATGAAGATAAAAAAAAGCAGGATCGGAGATAGGGAGAAGGAGAAAATGAGAGATTGGGTGAAGGATCATAAGGAATACAAGGATATAGAGCAGAAATAAAATCAAAAGCAAATATTGGAAGAAAATACTGAAAAGATAGGACGACACAGGAAGGAAAATTGGACATAGAGGGTCACATAAGGAAAATTTTAAAGAAAAAGAAAACACTGAACTAAGCATTAAGACAAGACTGAAGATCTAGCGGAGGACTGATTAAGGACATGAGAGCCATTTGGCAATATAGAAATACAAGGAAAAGTATCCGAACGTCGGAACCGAGAAAGGTGGCTATAATAAACGTCAGAGCACGTGTTTTTTTTTAGAAAGGTGGCTATAATAAACGTTAGAGCACGAGTTTTTTTAGAAAGGTGGCTATAATAAACGTCAGCACGTGTTTTCCCCCCAGAGTGATATATACCGCAATGGCAAAATAAATAAAAAATGTATTTCCCTACAGATGGCTACGAGCTCCATTAAAAGCATTTATTTCATGGGCATATTGTATGAGAAGTGACCATGCCAAGCGATGCCAACACAAGGATCCTGGAACTGATTTAAGCAAACAGAAAGTACTTCATATTAAGGCAACTGCTCACACCCAGCTGTTACTGCGCCCAGTTTTACTATAAATACACATTTGCCGAGGGATGTGGCAGCAGGTTCCCACATACAAGGAAACTCTAGTAAAATTACCCTCAGATGGGAGGGGGAACATGGTGTCAATGTAGATAAAAAAACAACATTTGAAAAGAATTCCAATTTTAACAGAGACCAAACTAAAATTCTAAAATGTGTTTTCTTTTGTGTTGTTTTTTTTTTTTTTAAAAGAAAAAAATTAATTTAAATAAAAATATAATAATAGACAAAGTGTGTGTGTGTTTGTGGGAGGGGGAATAAACTGGGTAAAAAAAAATCCAAAAAAAATCTGTATAAAGCAATATCCTTTTTGGAAACCCCCCTCTAATACCTTCTATATGTTTAGCAGTTATGGTTTATTTAGGTATTTAAGTGCCATTTTAAATTACAATAGAGTGCAGTAAACCAAGCTTTGCCCCAGAATGCCTTTTAGGCTGCACAGTACCCCAACCCCCCCCCCCCCCCCCCTTTCAATCCCCAACCATTGCCACATACCTACTGGATAAACACAGCATGAGCTGCACTTTACAAAAAACACAGGGACTGACCTTTATCATGTAGTAGAAAGGGAACCAGGACAGAAATATATCAGAGAAGAATTCAATGATGCTGAAGATCCCGTAGACTACCCAATAAGTCAGCCATTGTGTGTCGTCGTCTTTATTTGGGCTCTCGATCGCCTTAATTCTAAAAGACAAAACCAAAACAAAAACACTTTTTTTTTTTTTAAAGTAAAAAAAACAAAAAAAAACACCACATTTCACAAGTGTGGCGGCCACCCAGATAGGAACACGGGTTTCGCCGCCAAGGACGTCTTTTTCCCTCTCCCTGGAACTTTGCTGCAGTAAATCCAAGCGTATTACTAAGGCAGAAATAAAATTTCCCAAGTAGTATAATCTAGAGCAGGTATAGCTTTCCTCCACAGACATTGTGCCTATAATTCAATTCTCTCTCAGGTACAGAACAATCCACAATTTTTTAACACTCCAAAACAGACCTATAATAACCACCATATATCCCCTCAAGTCTTATATTTCCAGACAGCCTGGATCTAAGCGCACAACATATCTGAAAAGCTCCACAGCGCCTGCCCAAAATAGGTCCAGGAAAAAGGTGGTGGCAGTCGGTCTCTTTCGGGAGTACAAAAACGTAGAAACTACTGAACGTAGGCTTGAGCTGGTATGCTGACAGCGTTCGCCTAATCCGTGTGCAGCGTTCTTTCACCAAACAAAACCGGGAATAATAAGCAAACACAGTATTCCAGTGACCGGGTGGTCTGTCACAACAAGTATTATTACAAAGACAGGTTTACTTTGGTCAGTTTTTAATTCAGACATGCTATATTTTAAGTGAAACAACGTTCGACATCCTCACACGTTGCAGGAGAACCTTGAACGTCCGGAAATGCTTATCGTAGGGAAGCACAGGACTGTAGCTTCCTTAGGAGAAGCATTAGATTGGATGAGAATACAAAGAGGAGACTGTCGGTAGGACAATATCACAGAAGGCGGAGAGGGCAGCTACACGGAAGGAGTATTGGTGCTGGAAAAAAAAAGTGAGTAAAACTTTTTTTTTACATTTCATTTAGGGTCATGCACGCACACATATTCTAATTCTGTGAAGCATTGGTGACCTACGGCTATTTTGTAATTCCACCAAAAGCACTCCTCTTTCAGTGCGTGCTGTGCATGACGACCTTTGATGGTCTTAAAATATTCAATATTCCTCTATAGCGACCATTAGTCTGACATCCACTAGAGCAGGCATAGGCAACCTTTGGCTCTGTAGATGTTTTGGACTACACCTCCCATGATGCTTTGCCAGCAAGAGCATTATGGGGGATGTAGTCCACAACATCTGGAGAGCCGAAGGTTGCCTATCCCTGCACTAGTGGGATTTGTTTTTTGACCAAAATGAAAACATATTGCTCAGAAACGGCAATGTTTTGCATTTTATGCAAAAAGGTATAAGATTTATGCACCATAACCACTACATTAAGATGTAGTGGTTTTGGTGCTTAGAGTATTTATTTAAAAGAAGCACCACAAAAGGTTAATGCAATACAGTACACTTTGCTTTCCAACCTCTGAAGTTTAAGTTAGAAGCCATCTAGATTTGACATTCCAAAGTTAAAAACTGTATGACAGAATAAGTTGGCGCTTTATAAAAAGTCA
Source organism: Pelobates fuscus (assembly GCF_036172605.1). NCBI lineage: Eukaryota > Metazoa > Chordata > Amphibia > Anura > Pelobatidae > Pelobates > Pelobates fuscus. The sequence goes on along the minus strand of NC_086321.1, from coordinate 17,655,741 downwards.
ATAACAGAATTTAGAAGACTAAAAAGCTTCTTGCATTAGAATATCATGCATTATAAAAAAATATATAGATTTAAGAAAGATGGAAAAGCACACACACACCTTCGACGTTTGTGCATTTGCTGCAAATCCTCATCTTACAGCGCGGAGCTCGACTGAAATCGGGAAGTAGCTGTCACTGAGCAGCCAATCCCAATATTCACATGATTTTCAAACAGAGTGACAAACGAACCCCTTACACCTCTGATCAGCAAGGGTAGTGCAGCACTACACAGCAGTTCCATTTAAGGCACAATATGAATGGGGATATTGTACAGTTACTGCTAGTTTTATTCGCTCTTTTTTTTTTTCCTTTTAAAAGGTCCCCTTATAGATTTTCTATAAGGGGACACTAGTCACCAAAACAACTTTAGCGAAATAAAGCAGTTTTAGTGTATAGATCATGCCCCTGCAATTTCACTTTGTTTCTGTTTATGCAGGCCTAGCCACACCTCCCCTGGCTATGATTGACAGAGCCTGCATGAAAAAAAAACTGGTTTCACTTTAAAACAGATGTGATTTACCTTAAATAATTGTATCTCAATCTCTAAATTGAACTTTAATCACATACAGGAGGCTCTTGCAGGGTCTAGCAAGCTATTAACATAGCAGGGGATAAGAAAATCTTAATTAAACAGAACTTGCAATAAAGGAAGGATAAACATTAGATGACTCTTTACAGCAAGTGTTTATGAACCCTAGTCACACCTCCCTGCATGTGACTTGCACAGCCTTCATAAACAAAGGGATTTAACTTCTAAATGGCAGAGGATTGAGCAGTGAGGCTGCAGGGGCATGTTCTATACACCAAAAACATGAAGCTAAAATTGTTTTGGTGACTATATAGTGGGACACTATAAACCCTTAAGGACACATGACATGTGTGACATGTCAGGATTCCCTTTTATTCCAGAAGTTTGGTCCTTAAGGGGTTAAAAGGAATTGTTGTGTGGCTTAAACTGTACACTAAAGCTATAGTTCCCATAGAAAGAGTAGGTTTGTGTGGCTGATTTCTTAGTAATCACACGCACACGCAGAAACAAAAAATAAAAGGCAAGAAGCCGAGCCAGGACACAGCCAGTGTTATTCTGCAACAGCCGAACTAGTTTGTCTAAAAATACACGTTCAACGTGGCTGTAGGTATGCAAATTAAAGGACCACTCTAGGCACCCAGACGACTTCAGCTTAATGAAGTGGTCTGGGTGCCAGGTACTGATACCGGAGAAACTGACGGAAGCCAAGCACAGAGAGATGGACACAGGTTTCTTCAGGAAGGAAGAGATTCTTTATTGGATCACCGATCGGGACTCAGAGGGACTAGCGTCACCAAAATACAGCAAAGTCTGAGTACTGAATACATAGAGTACATTCCTTATATAGCACTGTAGCTCCTCCCACAATTAACTACACCCACACATACCCTTAACCTATTTAATGAATAGAGTCTAAACTCATCCATCCGGTCTAACCACGTGGCTCATCTGATACAAAGGAGAGGGACGCGTAATTCCAGTTCTTACATTCCTGCACCTGGTCAGTACAGTGATAACAGTATCTTAGCTACGTGTAATTAACTAACTGATACTTACAAACACATATACATACATATGCCTTGTGGCAATCTTAGCCTGCTAAACTTGTATTTTACTGGAATTACATCACATTCCCCCCTTTGATGCCTCTGATATTTCACAATTACTTGAGGCATCACTTAACCTTGGTTTGCATATACCTCAGGTTACCATGAACCAGACCAGACTTTTCTTATGATGTGAATCTTTTAACACTCATCTTCCTGCATTGATTCTCCCTGATCTAAAGCCTTATACTTATATATGGCCATTATCTGTGCAGCAGCCTTCCTCTCTGCTATAGTTCCTATCAGGCTTTGCACAGACCTAACTACTAAGGGTATAAGACACGGCAGGAGTAGACACAACATTAAAATTAGTAGGACTCCACCTACCACTGCCTTAAGCCCTCCAAACCACTCATACCAGCTACCAAACCAACTACTTGGATTGTACCCTTTCCATACCTGAGTAGGCACATGCGCTAGTTTAACCATATGGCTAGTAAGCTCAGCTATTGCTTGCCCTTCGTCATCTATTTGAAGACAGCAATTACTTAGGTTAAACTTCCCACATACACCTCCCTCTACTGCCAAAAGGTAATCCAAGGCTAATCTATTTTGGTAGACTGCTGTCCTCATCCTGGTGATATGCTTCGCTAGAAGATTGAGCGCTTGTGAGGTCTCATTAGTAATAATCTCAACCACCGCCTGTAATCTTATAATACGGTTGAGCATATAAATTGGGGTTCTATAACCAAAGGTACCATCTTCCGCCCACGTGGCTGGCCCATAATAATCCATGACACGCTGGGGAGGCCATTCATTATCTTCCCAGGTGCCTATCTCTATGGGTCCCCTTTTCTTCCTATGATTCACATCATACACTTTAACACCTAAAGTCTCACCTGTTTCAATCGGTAACAAGAAGAAGGATGGTTTGAGCATACCCAACACACATGCCCCTTCCCAGTCCTGTGGCAACTCCGAATAGGCTTTCTTACCACAGATCCAGTACAAATTTGCTGGGGCTCTCCAGGTAGATGTGATGGATAGATCAAACCACACATCCTTTAAATTGGCATATCTAGCAAACGGGTTAGATGGTTCTGAGACATTTGAAGCCGACCACCAAGTTGTATTTTTAGTATCATCATCATAAGCTTTTTGCCCTAGACAAGTTAATTCTCCTACAGAAGTATTATACATTATTCCTTTCCTTGCTATGCAAACATAACCTATGATGGAGGTCTTTAATCTCCACTCAGATTTACCTCTAACACTCATATGATAATCGGCTTGTGTAGATATTAGTTGGTCAACTGCCTCAGAACCGGACATTACCTCCTTTGCTTCCCAAGGCCATTGGTCTCCCATGTTAGTACCTCCACACACATAGCAGTTGGTAACATTAAGACTACCGGCAATACTTTCAGCTAAATCGATGAACAGGTTTTTAGCATTATGGGGGATCTTATTATCTATACTCATCTCTTCATAAAAGGAATGGTATACTTGATGAGTCTGGGAGGATACCGTATCAGTCTCTATCCCTATAAATAATATTGTCCCAGGGTCTAAACCCGTCCCGTATATTTGAAACCCAAATAAATTACCATATTTATCTAAGAACTTGTCGGGGTTATTTATAAGAATATGGACTGGATTGCATTCCATAGACTTACAATAAGGGCTAGTCGGCAACTTAGTCACTATCATGTCTTTATCTACTGTCTGTCCCCAAGTCGCCCACCCCACACAAGACCAATATGGACAAAAGTTATAGTCTTTATTTGGGCATCTAGGACTCACATATTTATTTTTACCACTGGGACAAATATATTTATCGTTAGACCCATACGTCCTCTCCCATCTAAGATCCCCACATACATTCCACGGCTTTCTACCACTCGATATCGCTTTACACGCATCAAATAGCAGAACACCCGAAGAATGTACGGATTCTAACACCGTTTTATTAATTAGGGTCCCCTGAGGATCTCCATTCCTGAGAGTCAACCAAATTGTACGAGGCTGATACTCCGGACTGAAGCACTTAGGTTCTCCTACTCCTAAATGGCACACACTATAGTCTATATTTAAGTATCTACATCTCGATACATCTCCTTTACACTCGTATTGTGAATGCCAAATTAGGGTTTGGGAAATATGGTTACCTGTTCTCGTAGTCTTAATGCATACCTCACAGCTAGGAGTGTCGGTACCTCTACCTTCCTGAATATAAAAACACATATAAATAAACACAATCAAAAGCACATCTTTCGCCGTCATCCTCAGTCTTCGTCCGTGCGATGGAACCTCAGCTTCCAGGATGTGAGGGCTGCAGGGAATGGAGTTCTGCTCATCTTCACAGGTGTCCCTTCGAGACTTTCCTGGCTTATACACTATGTGATGGTAAGCGGACAGGCTTTATTATGGCCTTCTCACTCACACCTGTAACAATAAAATTTGTAATCCACAATAATTCCTCGTTACTCCGACTGAGTGGTGCGTTTCAACCGGATCTTGCAGGGATTCTCTGGATCTGCTGTAATTTGCCAAGAATCGACTGCTGCTGGTTTAACCCTGGAGTGATGTATCCACGGAGTTACTTCGGCTACTTTTATTGCTGTAGGGGTAGACAAAAGAACAACATAAGGACCTCTCCACTTGGGCCCTAACGGTACATTATTCCACTCTTTAATCCACACTTGGTCTCCTGGATGATAACTATGAACAGGGGGATAAATATTCACAGGTAATCTATCTTGTACCCATTTCTGTACCTCCTCCATAGTCTTACCCAACTCTACAACCTGCTGCCGGGTAATTCCTTCTCCCAACTGACTCAAGTCCCCCCTTAAGTTACCAAGTACGGGAGGTGGTCGCCCATACATGATTTCAAAAGGAGAGAGGCCCATCCTTCTGGTAGGGGTACTGCGGATTCGCAATAAAGCTATGGGTAAGAGAACGTTCCACTTAAGTTGGGTTTCCTGACACATTTTAGCCAACTGGTTCTTTATAGTTCTATTCATTCTCTCTACCTTACCAGAACTCTGGGGTCTATATGCAGTATGAAGCCTCCACTTTATACCAAGCATATGAGTCAGTTGTTGTAGGCACTGATGAACAAAAGCTGGACCATTGTCCGATCCTATAGAACAGGGTAGTCCATATCGGGGTATTATTTCTCGTAGCAGGAATCTCACAACTTCTCCTGCTTTCTCTGTACGAGTAGGACATGCTTCTACCCAGCCTGAATAGGTGCACACAATTACCAGCAGGTAACGATGTCCACCCGACTTAGGCATCACTGTAAAGTCTATTTGTAGATCGGACATGGGGAGTCCCCCCATAAACTGAACTCCTGGTGGCTTTACTGGTCCTTGTCTTGCATTATTCTTAGCACACGTTACACATCTGCGTACAAAGGCCTGAGTCAAGTTGGACAATCTTGGTATGTAGAAATGTTTCCTGAGAGATTCTTCAGTACTGTCTCTCCCAGAATGTGTCCCGTTGTGATAATTTTGGACAATTTCTACCGCTAGCGATGCTGGTATAACTATTCTTCCATCTTCTAGCTGATACCACTTGTTCTCCAGATACTTTCCCGGTTCAGTCTTTAACCACTCCTCTTCTTGAGCTGTATAAACTGGAGTCCATTGGGACAGTGGAGTTGGTATAAGAGCAGCTATATGCCCCACATACTCCTGCCTTCCTGATTCAGCAGCACGCTTAGCTGCACTATCTGCCATCCGATTTCCCTTGGTTACATCACCATCACCTCTCAGATGTGCTCGACAATGAATAATACCGACTTCTTTCGGCTCCCACACTGCTTCCAATAGTTGTAGGATTTCAGCTGCGTACTTGATTTCTTTGCCCTCTGAATTCAGTAGTCCTCTTTCTTTATACAAAGCTCCGTGGGCATGAGTGGTTAAAAACGCATACTTAGAGTCCGTATAGATATTCACTCTTAAACCTTCAGCCAATTGTAACGCTCGTGTCAGTGCTATCAATTCTGCCTTTTGTGCTGATGTTCCTTTCGCCAGTGGCCGAGCTTCTATCACCTTGTCTATGGTTGTTACTGCATATCCTGCATAGCGGATCCCTTCTTTCACATAACTACTGCCGTCTGTATAATATTGAACATCGGGGTTCTGGATGGAAAAATCACGAAGATCTGGTCTACTTGAGAATACTTCATCCATTACTTCCAGACAATCATGTTGACTTTCAGTAGGTTGTGGCAAAAGGGTAGCTGGATTTAAGGTGTTTACAGTCTCTAAATGCACTCTTGGGTTTTCACACAACATTGCTTGATACTTGGTCATACGGCTGTTACTAAACCAATGATTTCCTTTGTAATCCAACAACGTCTGTACTGCATGTGGGACTCGTACATAAAGTTCTTGACCCAGAGTGAGTTTATCGGCTTCAGCTACTAGCAGGGCGGCTGCAGCTACGGCTCTTAGACAAGGTGGAAGTCCGCTGGCCACTGCATCCAATTGTTTAGACATGTAGGCAACAGGTCTTTGCCATGATCCCAAGTACTGTGTCAATACTCCCACAGCCATTCTTCTTTGCTCGTGTACATACAGGTAGAATGGTCGTGTGTGATCAGGTAGACCTAATGCTGGGGCACTCATCAAAGCCTTCTTCACATCTTCAAATGCCGTTTGCTGTTCTTGGGTCCATAGGAAGGGGTCGTGCTCTGTACCTTTGATAGCTGCGTACAGAGGTTTTGCCAGTATCGCATAGCTGGGAATCCATATCCTACAGAAGCCTGCTGCCCCCAAGAATTCTCGCACTTGTCTTCTATTCTTGGGTATTGGTATTTGGCAGACAGCCTCTTTTCTCTCTGGCCCCATAATTCTTTGACCTTCAGAGATATGGAACCCCAGATACTTGACAGTTGGCAAACACAACTGAGCCTTCTTTCTAGACACCTTGTATCCTGCCTTCCAGAGAATGTGTAGTAGATCGTGCGTTGCTTGCTGACAGATTTCTTTTGTAACTGCTGCTATCAACAAGTCATCTACATATTGTAACAATACACATTCTCCTGGGATGGACTCGAAATCCAATAGATCTTGACTTAGGGCTGAACCAAATAGGGTAGGTGAATTTTTAAACCCTTGGGGCAGTCTTGTCCAAGTCATTTGGCGTTTTGAGCCCGTTACAGCGTTCTCCCATTGGAAAGCGAAAATACATTGACTTTCTGCGGCAATTCGGAGGCAAAAGAAGGCATCTTTGAGGTCTAAAACTGTGAAGTAAGTAGCCCCGCCCGGAATTAAAGCAAGCAGGTTATATGGATTGGGTACAACTGGATGTATGCTAACAACCGCATCATTGACTGCTCTTAAGTCCTGTACAGGTCGATACTCATCTGTACCGGGCTTTTGAACAGGCAGCAATGGGGTGTTCCAGGGGGAAGTACAGAATTTTAGGATACCATACCGTATGAACTTATCCAGATAGGATTGGATGTTCTTCTTAGCCTTCTGCGGAATGTGATATTGTCTTAGGCTCACTGGATAAACCCCATGTTTCAGTTCAATTTTTATTGGTGGAATATTGCGGGCCAGTCCTGGTGGGTTGTTCTCTGCCCAAACTCCTGGTATGTTAAACAATGTCTCATCACTCCTAGGGTTTTGGCTAGTCAACACTGTATAAAGTCGCCACTCTTCTTCCTTTGGTACGGATAAAGTCATAATACCTGAAGGTCCATTAAACTTTAAAGATGTTGTTCCATCTGGTAGGAACGTAATCTGCGCTTGTAATTTGGATAGCATATCACGTCCCAGCAATTGGACTGGACATTCAGGCATATAAAGGAATTGGTGTTTTACTACGTGGCCTCCCAATGTACAGAGTCGACTTTTAAGAACCGGTTTTTCAGCACTTCTTCCAGTTGCTCCTATCACAGTAATAGTCCTTCCAGATGGAGGAGCAACTAGATTAGTCACCACTGAATGTTCAGCACCAGTGTCGATCATGAACGCACTCCTTTTCCCCCCTATTGATACATCGACCATAGGCTCCGCTCGACCAAGGGGGATGGAGCCCGGTCGGTATCAATAGTCCTCCATGACCGTGTCAGCCAATCCTACGAAGTCCCTACCTTCTCTATCGCGGGACCTTTGCGCTGCTGGAATATATCTGTCTTCCCTAACACTTCCTCTGTTCCCATTACTCCCTCTATAACCATTACTCCCTCCGGGGCCTCCTCTACCTCTCGCTCTGCCTCTAAAGTTTCCGTAGCCTGCCCTGGGTAGGACCCTCTCGTACTGCTCTCTTTGCGGACATTCGTTCCTCCAATGCCCTTCTTCCTTGCAATACGCGCACTGATCCCTACTCAAAGGCTCCCTACTCCATCTATTATTGCCTCTATCTGGGCCCCGTTTATCTACGCCTGCGATCGCTACCGCTAGCATATCAGCCTTTTTACGCATCTTGCGCTCCTCCTCTTTCTTGCTTTCTGTTTCCCTATTCATATACACCTTATTAGCTACCTCCATTAGTTGGGTGATTGACATACCTGCAAACCCTTCTAGCTTTTGTAGCTTGCGCTTAATATCTCCGTAAGCTTGGCTGACAAAGGCGGAGTTAACCATTCGGGAATTGTCTGCGTCTTCCGGATTAAAGGGGGTGTACAAGCGGTACGCCTCCAATAATCGGTCATAAAAGACACTGGGCGCTTCATCGCTTTTCTGAATCACCTCAACTGTCTTTGACATATTAATAGCCTTCTTTCCTCCGGCTTTCATGCCAGCAATTATAGCGTCTCTATAGGCTCTGAGTTGAACCATATCAGCACCATTTACGTTCCAATCGGGATCAGTGTTGGGATAATGTGTTGCGGCCCATGCTGCTGGATTAGCTTGGTTCAAAGCACGGGCTCTATCTTCTAATGCTTTAATGGCTGCTTGATTTATTCTTGTCCTTTCCTCATTGTTAAATAAAGTCATTAGTAACTGCTGGCAATCAGCCCATGTCGGATTATGCGTCTGTACTATTGAGGTGAACAGATCAGTCATGGCTTGTGGTTTCTCAGTATACGAGGAATTATGGGTCTTCCAGTTTAAAAGGTCGGTAGTGGTGAAAGGGACATATACGAAGACAGGGTCAGCGTGTGCCATTTGACCTGCGGCATCGATATAAGCTGACCCGGGATTTAAGCGAAGAGGCATCTGATAGTGCTTTAATTGTTGGGCACCAGTCAACTGTCGGGTTTGGATGGGGCTACGTAGGGAAGCGTCAGTCATGGGTTCCGGTCGGGGAGAGATAGGGTATGGGGATGTGGGAGGTTGGTTTTGGGAAAAGGTAGTGAATAGAACACTTCGGGCCGAGCTAGATGAAGCTTGACCGGAAGCCTGAAGTGGCGCCAAATCAGGATATTCATTTTTAATGGAGGTTGGTCTATCTGGTTCCGGAAGGGGGGATTTAGTACGAGGGGGGGTGGATCCTGCACTGGAGGAGGAAGCGGAAGTGGATGGGGGTAGTGAGGGAAGGGTTACAGGACTTCCTGCGTTTGCGTCACTTCTTCTTAACGGAAAGTAAGGGGGCGGCAAAGGGATCTCGGACTCAGGGGGCGTGTCCAAAATGGGCCTAACACCAGCCCTAGTGGACGAACAAGTCCTAGCTACCATGAGGCGACACTGTTCCTCGTGGCATGTCCGGAGCCATTTTGGCGAGTCATTTACGGCCTGTCTCCAACAATCAATATAAGGAAACTGGCCGTAAAGTTCAGGCCTACCTGATACAGCCACGTGTAAGCGCTGTACCAGAGTTGGATCCAAACTGCCACGTGGCGGCCATGCCGCAACCAAAGTAGGCCACTCCCTAGTGCACAAAGTGACCAAACGTACAGGAGACATCTTTACCCCAAAATCACAAACTTTGAATCCCTTTTTAAAATTCTTAACCATACATCCTAAGGGATCCGGAATCGTTGACTGCGACGCACCCATATTTAACAGTGGAACGTTGTCGACAACGATTACTATACACGCGTACTATTCAACAGTCACACCCGTTTCCTCTGGCAACAGCACCACGTGGTACGGTTATCAAGTGAAACGTACACCATAACAATAAACACTCAGGGAATTCCCGTACACACACAGCTGCTACACCAGTCACTATATAATCAATATTATGCCCTTTGGCGTAACTACACAGTCACCCACGCTATAATTCTCTATATACGAATTACCCGTCTATAACACACCCAGTAACATCGTCTTTTACAAATAGCGGTTACAGTACGGTTAGCATAGGTCAAAGCACAAGTTAAGGTCACAATACAATTATTAGTGGTTATGGTGTTAAACATGCAATGGACGACAATGATTAGTACTTATTATACAGTGTCAGTAAATATACAGGGTTATGGTACCGTGCACTATAATACAGCAACACACTATTAACACTCTCGCTAGACGGCTGAGCTCGCGCTATCTAACAAGATATACACTTTACTAAACAATCGTTAACACATTTACAATTCCCAACTAAACTATTGGCCAGTACCTTGAATGGACTACCTAAAACTATATACACCCGTTTTGGTTAGCCACACTGCCCAATCACCACATATACATAGCGAGCTAGAGATCCGAATTTACACAGGCGCCTCTTAGTCGCACTATACAACGAGCTAGAGATCCGAATTTACACAGGCGCCTCTTAGTCGTACTATCAAAAGTCTAGTGGGTTCCAAATTTACACGCCTTCCCACTTAGCCCAGATAGGATGAGAACTAGCGAACCGAATTTACACAGGCGCCGCTTAGTCTCCCGGTCCCTCCGACCTAGCGAACGTAATATACACCCTAGAACGCTAGTCTAGACAAGACACCGGTGTCCGGCTAGGGCTATCTTACACCAGGACCCCGCCTGACTAACCAAATCAAACGGTCTGACTAAAGAGCGTTCGATCGAGCGGTGCGCCTTCGCTCCTTCCCTCCGACAGAGGGGGCAGATACAGATTCAAAAACCCCTTTGGGCCTACCGCACAATCGGTATACCCCTAGCGGGTCCTGCCGTCTAAAACAGCAGTTATCTTACCTCCTCGTTCCTGAACCTGAGTTCACACTCATCGACGGGGACACCCCAGCACTTCTCACGTAGAGGCCGATGATCTCCTGGACAACAGACCAGTGGCGCCGAGACGAAGGGAGGTCCACGCAGAAGTTCAGGGGTGCAGCCGTAGAGAACGTGGGCAAAGATAGACCGTCTCACGCCTCTGCCTCTCAGCTACCGTTGAACGATGAGCTTCCCGGCCAATGCACCAAATGATACCGGAGAAACTGACGGAAGCCAAGCACAGAGAGATGGACACAGGTTTCTTCAGGAAGGAAGAGATTCTTTATTGGATCACCGATCGGGACTCAGAGGGACTAGCGTCACCAAAATACAGCAAAGTCTGAGTACTGAATACATAGAGTACATTCCTTATATAGCACTGTAGCTCCTCCCACAATTAACTACACCCACACATACCCTTAACCTATTTAATGAATAGAGTCTAAACTCATCCATCCGGTCTAACCACGTGGCTCATCTGATACAAAGGAGAGGGACGCGTAATTCCAGTTCTTACATTCCTGCACCTGGTCAGTACAGTGATAACAGTATCTTAGCTACGTGTAATTAACTAACTGATACTTACAAACACATATACATACATATGCCTTGTGGCAATCTTAGCCTGCTAAACTTGTATTTTACTGGAATTACATCACAGTACCTCTAGGATTAACCCTTTTTTTTATAAACATAGCAGTTTCAGAGAAACTGCTATGTTTATAATGAGGATTAATCCAGCCTCTAAATCCTCTAGTGGCTGTCTCATTGACAGCCGCTAGAGGCGCTTGCGTGCTTCTCACTGTGAAAATCACAGTGAGAGCACGCAAGCGTCCATAGGAAAGCATTGTAAATGCTTTCCTATGCGACCGGCTGAATGCGAGCGCGGCTCCTGCCGCGCATGCGCATTCAGCCGATGACGTCGCGATCAAGATGGAGAGGAGGAGGAAAGCTCCCCGCCCGGCGCTGGAAAAAGAGGTAAGTTTAACCCCTTCCTCTCTCCAGAGCCCGTCGGGAGGGGGTCCCTGAGGGTGGGGGCACCCTCAGGGTACTCTAGTGCCAGGAAAACGAGTATGTTTTCCTGGCACTAGAGTGGTCCTTTAAGAGAGGGGAGTTTTAAAGCCACAGGGACATAGGATTTATAAGCCATTTCCTGATGTAAAGTGTGTGACATCCACTGACCAATCCACCTGTTCCCTAATTTGGTAAACATGATGCTTCTCGGAGTGTCTACACCACCAATCCTGCTGCTTATTTTAATACATATGAAATAAACTTTCATTATTTTACAACTGTATCACGTTCTGTCCAGATGGCCGTGATATCCAAGGGATTTCCCAGCTTCTCATCATTAAAGCCTCAAAATGATTTCTGCAACTTTTCAAATACATGTGGGATTATTTTAGGCAGCCATTGTAATTTATTAGCAGACAATATGTCTTTTAACCACTGAGAATAGTAAAAATGTCAGTGAAATTCCGTCCACAAATGTCAAAACATTCTAACATTGTTTTCTGTACGAATTGCTCGTGTAGCCGGTGTCTCTTTATCTTGAGTACAGATTTTGTCCTGCTGATAGTTTAAAACAGAAGTCAATGAGTCAGGGGTGGCAAGGGTGGAGTGACTCACCCAAACACATGCAAATCCCATTGCTCAGGACAGTGAGACTGTTAACCTGTTAAATGCCATGGATGTTTAACTGTGTCGGTGAAACGTGTGTGGCAGAGATATGGCCAAAACCTCTGGAATCCAAAGTGTTAGAAGGTTTTTTTTAAAAGATTTATCAATTTATGGTTAACGATTTACAGGGCCAGATTAACATAGGGGCTTGATGGAGCTGCAGCTCCAGGCCCAAGCCCATAAAAAATTTTTTTTTTTTTTTTTTTTTACACACACACACACACACACACACACACACACACACACCTCTTGGGTTTGCCACCTTACTGGTATTTTACCAGCACAGCCAGTATTTGAGGCTGCCTGGCCATGCCGGTATTGCAGCAATACCGGCAATACAAATGCAGATTTTTTTCTCAGTATAAACAGAGATTACTCTGCAATACCAGCACCAGCCAGTAGGGGTCACTGTGTGTGGAGAGAGGCAGGGATAGGAAGTTACAGCATATTCCTCTCTGCGTCTCTCTACTCACTGATGCGCGGGGGAGCAGCTACAAAGCACAGAGAGTTCAGACAGCAGCTCACAGACTGCAGAGAAAGACTACAGCTCAGGGAAATGAGGGATGAGGGGAAAGGCAGAAATAGGGACATTGGGACACGGAGACACAGCGTCTCCCAGTGTCCCCATGTCTCCCAGCCAGTGTCTCAGTGTCCCCCTAGTCTCCCAGTGTCTGTGTCCTCATGTCTCTCAGTGTCCCCATGTCTCCCAGTGTCCACATGCCTCCCAGCCAGTGTCCCTAGTGTCTCAGTGTCCCAATGTCCCCATGTCTATGTCCACAAGTACCCCCATGTCTCCCAGTGTCCCCAAGTGTCTGTGTCCCCATGCCTCCCAGCCAGTGTCCCTAGTGTTTTTAGTGTCCCCATGTATCCCTGTGTGTGTTCCCATGTCTCAGTGACCCTAGTGTCTGTGTCCCCATTTCTCCCAGTGTCCCCAAATGTCTCAGTGTCCCCATGTCTCCCAGTGTCACCATGTCTGTATCCACAAGTGCCCCATGTCTCCAAGTGTCTCAGTGCCCCCATGACTCCCAATGTCCCCAAGTGTCTCAATGTCCCCTAGTATCCTAGTGACACGGGAAACACAGACATGGGGACATGGGGAGAAATAAGGACACTGGGGGACTGGGCGACATGGGGACACTGACACTGTGATACATAGGGACACTGATGCCAGGCTGGCCTTTTGGCAGTTCTGGTCTTGTGATTCGCGTCAGTGGCCCACCTTTTTACCCCTCCCGTTGACTTCCTGTTTCACTGGACACTGCTGTTAGGGGGTATGGATTTACTTGAAAGATGAAAGCGAGAGATTAGCATGGGGTATGTGTTTTATTGTTCCTTTTAAAAGGGTCATGCATTCAGTCATTTCAATTTTTTATTTTTGTTGTGCAAAGGGTTGACAGACAAGCTTGCTATGCCACAACAGCATAAATTCAAGAGGCAGAGTACTGTGGCATGTGATAGGTTTTTTTTTTTTTTTTTTTTAAATAAACAGGCAGAAACAAGTTATGTCAGATAATGAGTGGGAGATAAGAACAATTTAAGCATGCTATGTAGAGTGACAAAGAAAAGAAAAGTCTAACATGCTAAACTATAGTTAATTCTGTAGCTTGGCAGCCGCTGGGTACTATTCTCGTTTTAAGAGCATATGAAAAGAACAGAATTTAAAGTAACGGCTAAACAAACATACCTATCACAAGTGAAGATATATCTACAGCAACAAAAGGAAGGTCTGCTAGATAGGCTGGTATGGCCACCAAAGGAAGGACCCCGCATGGGCAAATCTGGCTATTTAAGTCAAATCTGAGGGGCACAAAAACACAAAATAATAAAAATTGGAGATATTAACCACAGACCATGCTTTATGTCAGTGGTGAGTAATGAAAGTCCCTGTGGCAATTCGCGTCAGTCAGCCGATGCCCACGCTGGAGGCCTGAGATGTTAGCCTGGAGTGAAGCTGCAGCCTCAGCTGAATGCTCTGGGACTGCCAGTGGGCATCAAACTTCTATTGCTTTCCCTACATGACTGGTCTCATAGTGTCCAGGTTCTTCCAGTGTAGGTAACAGCGAAAGGCCCTCTGTCTGCGTCCTTGATGCAATCACCTGCGAGGATGGTGTGCTGGAGGTGTACCCCTAATGGCTCCCAGACCAGGAGGGCATGTTCGATCAGTTGCTGTAGCCTTGGAAACCACTTTGCCCAGCAGGGGCCTCCTCAGCTCCTCTGAACAACCCTTGCAGACAGAGCATCTGGTGCCACCATTCTCGAGCGGGCCTCCAGCTTTGCCCAGAAGAGCTTGAAGATCGCATCCAGTGTAGCCATGAATTTGAGAGGTGAGTGATTCGGGTGTGGTACCACGCCCTACAGAGCCGGAACATGTGTGACCATCTCATGTAGCCAGGCCTCATATCAGGGGTGTTGCAGAGCTCACAGATTTACTGTGAAGGACAGCGAGGACCGGGATAACCCCCACCACATTAAAAGTAAAAAAATTAAAGATACACAAACACCTTTGAGGTTTATGCATTTGCTGCATATCCTCATTTTCCAACATTGAGCTCTACTGAAACCAGAAGTAGATGCCACTGACCAGCCGATCCTTTCCAAAGTTATGGTGCACAGGGGACCCAATTCCAGTCTCCGGTTACCAAACCATAGCTACATACTACAGTTCTCTCCACAATGCAGGAAACTGAAGATACGAAGGGCAACTGCTACCTGGACTGACCCTTTAAGAACTCTTAAAAGGACACCAAATACCATAGCCACTCAAGCTCAGGGTAGTGGTTATGGTGCAAATAATGTGTGGGCATTCTCCCATAAATTTGTATTCCTTTTTTTGCCTATTTGGGAGATATTTGACATATGTGGCAAGACAGACAGCCCCCGTCTCTGTATTTCTCCTCCGACTGACTCGGGGTGCAGTCTAAAAGTCAATCACCAGTGACAGCTGCAGGGAATGGACGGTGTCTATGGAGGATAACACAGTCTAGCGACCTACGAGTACCAAAGCGACGGCTGCTCCAACACAGGAGCAGACAGAGGAGGATGTTGGTGCCTGCAAGGGGCAGGTTTAGGTAAATAATCTCACTTTCGCCACCAGACACCCAGTGGCGATGTCACAGTTTGGGGGACTCTGCGAAACCAAAATCCCCAGACGGTGACAGTGCAGCCTTTAACATCATGCTCACCCACCTCAGGCAGCCCCACGCAGGCAAAGCATCATGGGTAATGTAGCTCTAGAGCCGTACGACATATGCCATCATGACTAAACAACACTTTGCCCACACACAGCCTCTGTTTTACTGACTCCAGAAGGTAGAAGTTACCATGGTAACACGTAAAGCTGTAAAACAACAAAAGTCGTGACAAGCAGCTCACGAATCAGATTCTCAGTCAAATGGT
The DNA here is from genome assembly GCF_036172605.1 of Pelobates fuscus. Classification (NCBI taxonomy): domain Eukaryota; kingdom Metazoa; phylum Chordata; class Amphibia; order Anura; family Pelobatidae; genus Pelobates; species Pelobates fuscus. Next base: position 17,639,970 of record NC_086321.1, on the reverse strand, counting down.
TTTCATTCAGCTGGCGCTGAATAATATGTTCAATTGTGTCAATATATCAAACAAACAAGTCTACAGTATTTTTTATTTTTTTTACATATTAGCTCTGCTACTTTTGTGCCTGCAGCTGCCAAGCCAATTTTATTATTCTCTTAATACAACTGTTAGGACTGCTTCAACGTCTGGATGCACATAAAGCTTTTCTTATTATATAAATTGGTCAACTCCCATTGGAATCCAGAAAATACTCTGGGAAGCAGTGTGAGTGGTTTCTGTGTCCCTGTGAATTTCACCGTGATCGGAGGTGAGAGCTCAGAGCCTTGGTTCGGCAGCAAGACTCTGGGGTTCGCGCCAAGTATGTTGATAATGTGGCTAGATATTTGATTTGGTGAGCAAAACACACACAAGAATAAAAATATATATATATATATATAAAATCTGTGAAAATGGCTGCAATAATATTACATCATCGTCGTTGTCTGTCAGGAGGGAATGATCCAAGTAATGTGAAACCTGCTTTGCAGAGAGTACAAATCCCCAGAGCTGCCGTCCATTAGCGTATTACTCATCAAATGACAACAGGAAAAAGCAAACATCGACAAATGTAGCCTCCATATACGGAATTCATTACCTGTACATTACGAGGTCGTAAATATTTAGTGAGCCTGCAAACCATGTATTTAGAATTACTCACAATTACAGGATTTGTGAAATCCCTCACTCTCCGTTTCAGTAACACTTTTTGACAAACTAATTTAACCATTACTGCTACAAAAAAAAAAAAAAAAATGAAAAAAAAAATTTTTTTTTTTTTTAATAAAAACAGGCTCTCTACAGCACCCATAGTCTGCCACTCTCCAATGATCTATTGAGTGGCTCCGGGCAACATAGCCACTACAGTGAGCTGTTATACACCGGGCTGTAGTGGTTATGGTAGCATTGTCCTTACGATCTATAAACATGACTGTTGTCGCAGTTTTTGCTGATCGCAGTCTGTTCCCTATTACGGAATACAGACAGATGTGCTGTGTGCTTCAATAAGAATAGAGCTGCCTTGTTTTTCTAGGTCAGCCTAACACACCGACTGGGAGACATCTATTATTTACAATGATTCTCTTCCCCTCGCCAAGCGCTCAGCGAGCAGTTTAAATAAACACTGTGCAGCCACATTTCAGTGTCTCACCCATTGTACAGCGCTATGGAATTTTCTGGCGCTATATAAATAATAATAATACTACAGGTATCTCTCGGGAACCTGCATTCACACGTACAAGGTATGTAAAAGGAGGGATTACAGAGAGGTTCAGAGTTAGGGGCTGAGTATCAGCACTGGAAGTGAGAAATTAGAGAGAGCTACGGTATTAATATAGAAATCTGAAGGCTAGAATGTATTGAATAACCTGGAGAGATGGCAGAGTCATTTCTCTTTTCCTCCACTGCAAGGTAACAAAAATGGGTTATTATAATGTGATATCTGGCACAGCATTCTGCAATAAATAAATACATTTACCGAGTAAAATATTGTGCGATCTAGAAATCCTCCCCACGTTTCTAAAGTGCAATCAAAGTCTTTAGCCCTGCTCAACAGATAGAGGCAACATACTATTTAACTATGCCACGAAAAAACAAAAACAGGAAGAAACAGATTTCTTTCTGGATTTGTTAGTCTTAAAAGATATTTTCGTGCCTGCTGCTCACATGACTTTTTCTGCCAACAACACACAAAGTAATTACACAGGATTTACACTTCCTTGGCTGACAGCACAAAGCCTCTCTGTACTAAACGGCAAATACACACACAGACATATGAAAAGGTTGGCGTTTCCCACTAAGGAGACAATGATTTTAAAATTCATTACATTTCGATACGATTGCCAGAATAAGTGTCTCCGGCCTGCTATACCCCAGGACAATCATCTGATAACCAGCAAGCACAAGGCTGTCTCAGGCACTGAGATGTCCAGCAATAATTTGTTTTTTCCCCCATCTATTAAAGGAACACACCAACCGCAGATTGCTGAATTGCTGTGTGTCTGGAGCCGGTCACATTGTTTTCAGATTTCAAAGGCTCGGACTGGAGCATTGCCCGTCACAGACGGAAAATCTCGGCTGGTGATAAGAGAAGGAGGGCTTGCAGACAAGAGATCTGCAGCTTTTACAATCCGAGCCAAGATATAACCCCAATGAAAATGCATAAACGCATGCATGGTTTTATCAGGGTATATCTGCTAAGCAGTGATTGCTAAAGTTGGAACTATGGAGTGTCCCTTTAATGATAAGTTATTGCAAGTTTTATTGCTCAGACGGTTACATCTCAAAAAGTCTGAGCTTCTGTTAGAGAAGCAGAGAGACATACATTTGGAAATCTGGGGCAGATGAACACCTGTGTGGACTGCGATCTACCCATCCAGAAGCACCTACCTTGCAAAAACTTCTCACTGAGCTGCATTAGGAAGTCTGTGATTGGACAGACACAGAAAGTCTGGGGAACAAAGGCAGTGCTTGTACAGGCGGCAGACAAAAGATGTTCTGCTTGTGCAAGCTGTTTTAGATATGTCACCAATGGTGTACAAGTGCACAAGTGCACAATTAAAAGCATGCATGTTTTGAATGGCGATATAGCTACTAAGTAGCGATTTTTATGTTTTTATATTTGAGCCGTAGAATATCTTTTTAAGGTGCACTGTAAACCACCGCCCCTGTCTAAAATGAGTATTTTATAATGGCTCAGTGACAGGTGAAAGGGGAAAAGGCTCTGTAAACGCTGAGGCATCCTCCATAGACATCCGGCTTTTATTCTTGCGCATGAGTGGCAGCTGACGCACTATGAGCTGAATAGGACTGGCACCAAGAAGATGGCAGTGGCCACGAGAGACAGGTTTAAGTAAGTATAAATTACCTTTCACTGAAATCACGGCCATTGCACTGTCAACGGAGCAGTCACCATTGGGAGTCAAGTCTCTGTCGGAGGATGATGAGAACAGTGGTCTAGGGCAAGTTAAAGACCTTCTATAGCTGTGACCTGTGATACTACTCATATTAGAGAAAGCAGAGGACCTCTCTCAAACACCTGGCAGTGAGAGCGCTTTCCATAATCCCTATTCTTTATCTTCTCAAAGCCGCACCTAAATAAAGAGAAGAATGGGGACTGCAGGGGACGATGGTTTAACCCTATGAGTTCCACAGCAAAAACATCAACTTGCAGCCATCTTTAGGCGCTGCATGGGTTAAAATTAAAGTATAACATGTTATGCCTAGGTACTCACCAGGACCACTGATGTTTTCTTTTAGAATAGATAGTGATATTGTCTTGCATCAGGGGATACATCTGTTCAATTTTGGAGTGTGTGGGATTTTATTTATGAAAACCTTGATGGCTGCCCTGAGACATCCTAAATTAAAATTACGCAACCATGGGACATATGTTCTCACTGTTTACCACTTGTCTGTAACACTGTGTACCATTTGGAGTCTGGTAAACATATACATAGCGAGGTTTTCCCCACCTTACCCCAAACATGAAATATAATCTGCGATGACAGTCACGTTCTGTCTGCCTGAGGGATGAGAACAGGACGGTAAATAAAACCAATCAGAATTAAACTGAAATATGCAAGGTTTATTTACTGAAGTGTCAATTGTGGATTCATTATCAATTTAAAAAAAAAATGCTTGTTGCATTTTCAAATTCATTACAAATAATCTGTATTTGAACTCACTGGGAAAACGCAAGTTCTGGAATAGAACACAGGGTTAAAAACATTTTTTTTTTTTTTTTTAAATAGAAATTTAAATCTGGACACACACATGAAAGACTTCTGCAAACAAATCACTTTGCTGTGTATTTAAAACCGGGAGTGTCCTGTGAGGATACCGACAGCAAGCAAGAATAAAGGTTTTTGAAAAGGGCCCCCATATTAAAATCTAAAATAGAAGTGGGGGCGACCCTCCTATGCAATGTAGTTGCAGTGGTTTTGGTACAAGGAGATCTCCTGTCCCAGCACACCAAAATGTCATGATTCTCATTGAAAGTAAAGAGAAGACCAGGATTGGCTGGAAGTTGTCACAGACTTTACAGAATAAGATTCAAACCTTTTTTTATTTGCTCTATGTGTGTATATATGTATTCATTAAAATAACCAACCCCTCCCCCCATTTATGTCAGATCATGCCTGGAGTTTACATTGAAGTGTAACAATCAGGCAGCATGTAAGTCACGCACATATTAAACAAACGCTACGCACAAAACAATTCAATATTACGAGCTGATTACTTTATTGAACTGTAAAAAGTTTTACAGTTTACAAAAAGTTTTATATTAAAGGAACACTATAGTCACCTAAATTACTTTAGCTAAATAAAGCAGTTTTAGTGTATAGATCATTCCTCTGCAATTTCACTGCTCAATTCACTGTCATTTAGGAGTTAAATCACTTTGTTTCTGTTTATGCAGCCCTAGCCACACCTCACCTGGCTATGATTGACAGAGCCTGCATGAAAAAAAAGGGGGGGAAATACGTGTGTATTTTTAATGTCATTTTGATGTAAGAGGAGATTTTATTGTTAGAACCAAGATAGATATGTACTTTAAATTAGCAAAATGTGATCTATATACATACACACACGCACACGCACCTTTGTAAGCTATTTAAACATATTTCTGAAAGCAGACAGGTTTTACAAGGAATCATTGTACAGGCAAACAAGTTTAACTCTTCGTGGCTCCCCAGCATGGAAATGGCATTATCCGTACATAGAAATGTCTCATAACATGATCAAGATAAACAGTCATAAAACACATACAGATCTTAATCAAGCGCGCCTCCACCATGCACAAACAAGTAAATACATAGCAAAAGGAAGACTTACGAGATATAGGCAGGGTAAGCAAATCCAATTAAGTTGCAAAGTAGAGATGCCCCATATCCGAACACCAGGTAAATGGCAACAATGCCAACAATCGCTGGTAGGAAGAAAAGAAGGTTTTATTGTTAGAAATGGAGGAAGTAATGATACAGTAACAGAGTAACAATGCAAGGACCTTAAACACACACAAACTTTCACACGACAAACCAAGACCATATGTTCAATAGCAGTAACTGGAATATCCAGAGAGTTCCAACTATTAACTAAGGGCTCCTCGTCCATGACCCAATTAGCAGGCTAAGACATTGTTGGAGGAAAGACAAATACTACAGACATCTGCATTTTACATTTTTGTGTTACACTTTTTTGCTTAACATGGGCACCATGCCAGTCTTTGCTTTGCATGGCCAGGAACCATGCCAGGCTGGTACTGTGTCTCAGTGTGGTGTTCATGGTAAGTCTTGGGTTCTGCTATGGATTAAGATGTTCTGATTGAGCTCCATACCTGCTGCAAGGAACCGAAACATCCTGCAATCTGTTGGGCTTGCCTATGGTGCACGTCAACTATTTGGCTGCCAGGATCTCCTCCCTTTCTCTCCTCCTACAAATGTACATTCCACCCCTTCCTAAACACAGCCTCAGCTGTCCTGTGATCTCTGAGTGAACTGCCGGGCACCTAAATACAGGATCCCCCCAGTATAATAACTACACAGCCCAGCAACTGCGGGGCTTTAGGGAAATATGCACCAGCCAATCACAGTAGAGAGAAAAGTTCAGGATTTTTTTAAAAAATCCAGAAAAGAAACAAAAAGCATTCTGAACGATCACGTCTAGACAGTCAAACAATGCCATACAGTGTGACTTAACTTTGTATTTTATCTGGGGCACAAACATGGGGACAATTTGAACAGTAAAAGAAAACCTCTAAAACTGACATTTTACATTTGTAATCTAATAAAACCCTGACATTGGACTATCCCTGGTATCAGAGGGGTCTCATTGGGAAAGCTACATTGCCCCAGGGGTCGCAAACCACACGGCCTTAAACCCTTGTTTCTCGACCCTTGTATTATCTCGGGTCTGGAATATTAACATGTAAAAGTCACATTGAAGACATTGAGCAGGGAGATTGGCGGGGGTTATTGTCAGTCGGCTAGCTTTACCTAAAATTAAAAAAAATGCTTTTAATTCATATTAATGGGGTGCAGTAGAAGGGTTATTTCAAGTCCACGCATGACATTCCACAGTGTGGTGAGTAAAGACACCGGAGGTCACACAGTCATAATAGTCTTTATTCCTTACTGAAACTTAATCAAGGCTTGTACAAGGGAATCAGCACTTCACGAGGAATTAGTGACCTGATCACATGTACACAAAGATCATCACAGGGGACACAGGGCCCGGTCACTGGTACACAAGGATCATCACAGGGGACACAGGGCCCGGTCACTGGTACACAAGGATCATCACAGGGGACACAGGGCCCGGTCACTGGTACACAACAGATCATCACAGGGGACACAGGGCCCGGTCACTGGTACACAACAGATCATCACAGGGGACACAGGGCCCAGTCATTGGTACACAACAGATCATCACAGGGGACACAGGGCCCGGTCATTGGTACACAACAGATCATCACAGGTGACACAGGGCCCGGTCATTGGTACACAACAGATCATCACAGGGGACACAGGGCCCGGTCACTGGTACACAAGGATCATCACAGGGGACACAGGGCCCGGTCACTGGTACACAACAGATCATCACAGGGGACACAGGGCCCGGTCACTGGTACACAACAGATCATCACAGGGGACACAGGGCCCGGTCACTGGTACACATCAGATCATCACAGGGGACACAGGGCCCGGTCACTGGTACACAAGGATCATCACAGGGGACACAGGGCCCGGTCACTGGTACACAACAGATCATCACAGGGGACACAGGGCCCGGTCACTGGTACACAACAGATCATCACCGGGGACATAGGGCCCGGTCATTGGTACACAACAGATCATCACAGGGGACACAGGGCCCGGTCACTGGTACACAAGGATCATCACAGGGGACACAGGGCCCGGTCACTGGTACACAACAGATCATCACAGGGGACACAGGGCCCGGTCACTGGTACACAACAGATCATCACAGGGGACACAGGGCCCGGTCACTGGTACACAACAGATCATCACAGGGGACACAGGGCCCGGTCACTGGTACACAACAGATCATCACAGGGGACACAGGGCCCGGTCACTGGTACACAACAGATCATCACAGGGGACACAGGGCCCGGTCACTGGTACACAACAGATCATCACAGGGGACACAGGGCCCGGTCACTGGTACACAACAGATCATCACAGGGGACACAGGGCCCGGTCACTGGTACACAACAGATCATCACAGGGGACACAGGGCCCGGTCACTGGTACACAACAGATCATCACAGGGGACACAGGGCCCGGTCACTGGTACACAACAGATCATCACAGGGGACACAGGGCCCGGTCACTGGTACACAACAGATCATCACAGGGGACACAGGGCCCAGTCACTGGTACACAAAGATCATCACACTGGACACAGGGCCCAGTCACTGGTACACAAGGATCATCACAGGGGACACAGGGCCCGGGCACTGATACACAACAGATTATCACAGGGGACACAGGCCCGGTCACTGGTACACAACAGATCATCACAGGGGACACAGGGCCCGGTCACTGGTACACAACAGATCATCACAGGGGACACAGGGCCCGGTCACTGGTACACAACAGATCATCACAGGGGACACAGGGCCCGGTCACTGGTACACAACAGATCATCACAGGGGACACAGGGCCCGGTCACTGGTACACAACAGATCATCACAGGGGACACAGGGCCCGGTCACTGGTACACAAGGATCATCACAGGGGACACAGGGCCCGGTCACTGGTACACAAGGATCATCACAGGGGACACAGGGCCCGGTCACTGGTACACAACAGATCATCACAGGGGACACAGGGCCCGGTCATTGGTACACAACAGATCATCACCGGGGACATAGGGCCCGGTCATTGGTACACAACAGATCATCACAGGGGACACAGGGCCCGGTCACTGGTACACAAGGATCATCACAGGGGACACAGGGCCCGGTCACTGGTACACAACAGATCATCACAGGGGACACAGGGCCCAGTCACTGGTACACAAAGATCATCACACTGGACACAGGGCCCAGTCACTGGTACACAAGGATCATCACAGGGGACACAGGGCCCGGGCACTGATACACAACAGATTATCACAGGGGACACAGGCCCGGTCACTGGTACACAACAGATCATCACAGGGGACACAGGGCCCGGTCACTGGTACACAACAGATCATCACAGGGGACACAGGGCCCGGTCACTGGTACACAACAGATCATCACAGGGGACACAGGGCCCGGTCACTGGTACACAACAGATCATCACAGGGGACACAGGGCCCAGTCACTGGTACACAAGGATCATCACAGGGGACACAGGGCCCGGGCACTGATACACAACAGATTATCACAGGGGACACAGGCCCGGTCACTGGTACACAACAGATCATCACAGGGGACACAGGGCCCAGTCACTGGTACACAACAGATCATCACAGGGGACACAGGGCCCGGTCACTGGTACATAACAGATCATCACAGGGGACACAGAGCCCGGTCACTGGTACACAACAGATCATCACAGGGGACACAGAGCCCGGTCACTGGTACACAACAGATCATCACAGGGGACACAGGGCCCGGTCACTGGTACACAACAGATCATCACAGGGGACACAGGGCCCGGTCACTGGTACACAACAGATCATCACAGGGGACACAGGGCCCAGTCACTGGTACACAAAGATCATCACACTGGACACAGGGCCCAGTCACTGGTACACAAGGATCATCACAGGGGACACAGGGCCCGGGCACTGATACACAACAGATTATCACAGGGGACACAGGCCCGGTCACTGGTACACAACAGATCATCACAGGGGACACAGGGCCCAGTCACTGGTACACAACAGATCATCACAGGGGACACAGGGCCCGGTCACTGGTACACAACAGATCATCACAGGGGACACAGGGCCCGGTCACTGGTACACAACAGATCATCACAGGGGACACAGGGCCCAGTGACTGGTACACAACAGATCATCACAGGGGACACAGGGCCCGGTCACTGGTACATAACAGATCATCACAGGGGACACAGAGCCCGGTCACTGGTACACAACAGATCATCACAGGGGACACAGAGCCCGGTCACTGGTACACAAGGATCATCACAGGGGACACAGGGCCCAGTGACTGGTACACAACAGATCATCACAGGGGACACAGGGCCCGGTCACTGGTACATAACAGATCATCACAGGGGACACAGAGCCCGGTCACTGGTACACAACAGATCATCACAGGGGACACAGAGCCCGGTCACTGGTACACAAGGATCATCACACGGGACACTGAGCCTGGTCACGGCCCGGGTACACAAGAGCTTACAGGGAGGGACTCAGGGCCTAGTCCTAGGTACAAGTGATTATAACAGGGACTCAGGGCCTAATCTCACATGTGCAAAAAGAAACGAAAATTAAAAAATTAAAAAAAATAAAAAGTTTAAAAATTCAAAAATAAAAAATAAATAAATAAATCGAGTGGTGCAGAATAGATTACAGGATAGTCTGGGGCCAGTTCTATCCCCTCTAGATACAGCAAAGAATTATCTTCTCGGAGAGACACCTGTTCGGCTACTGAAACGAACACAGGGAGCAATGACGGCAGGTAATTGATTACAGACAGCCTGCAGCAGGTGTCTCACTCACACACTTGTTGCACCCTTACAGTCTGTTCCAGGCCACCCCTGGTTAAACAAATTATACCACGTTACCAAACATGGGGAACATTAAACGAAAGACAAAAAGGGAACAATTCTACAAGCTCACTCCAAAGTGTCTCCATCTGAGCCTCAATTCCCATGATACCTAGCAGACTATAGATTATCCTCTGATCAAATTTGGGATACTTGCAACATTTAATAATCTTGCTGGATCGCTGTCTGACACAATATGTACCATATGTTATATTAGCAAAAAACAGTAATACTGGCAGCGCCATGCTACACATCTACTACATGGCGTTTCTAATAGACAAAGGGTTTGAAAGAGCACCGATCACTTCTATCCCTAATTTCACAGACACAAACTGGTTAATTCCTTTATAACAGTCACACGCTTCTCCCAGCTGTTGTCAGCGACAAAGAGATGAAAGCTGCGTCAAGCTAATTTGTTTTGCATGTATTAAAAGATTGTACATGGAGACACTGTACTTTTTATTTTTATTTTTTGACGAAGTGAAGTTTGACGCCCCATTTGTGTCTGGGTTAAAATTTTCAACCCCCTGGTTTAGAGAACAAACCTGTATTTGAGCACACCATGCCCTTAGGTGAACTATAATTAAAGATATTTTACAAATAAGACTGTCAAAGATTTTTACAAGCCATCCTACATAATTAGAGCAATCAAAGGATGTATTGGGAGAGTAAAACACTGTATAACAATGAGATCCATTATTCACACTCACTCAGATTATACAAATGATTTGGGTGTTGTCCCCCCAATGTCCACCAACTAGTTCCCAGAAGAAGAACATTTTCCATTGTTTTAGACCATTAATTGCGTGCACTCGTTTCTCGCAGTAATATACGAGCTGTATAAAATATTATATAAAACCAAACAGTTACACATGTTTGGGAGGGGGGTGGTGTGGGCCTACCTACCTGAATTGTCCCCACTGGATTGTCAAGCCAGCATTGCCCTCTGAGTATTAATGTGCCAGTCATTGGGATATGTGAAAGGGATACGGGCTATTAATAGATTAGCTGCGTCTCACCCCTTTTAGCAAGGCCTTCCCAGCCAGTACCGTCCATTATATAACATCTGTTGGGCTTGCCTATGGTGGGAGCTGGACATAACCCTCCATTCTAGCTGGGGAGCACATACTGCATCTGCCATATGTGACATGTGCCCAGCACATCCCAGAACTGCATCATTAAAGTCCTTTGTTACATGTGCAGCAAGCACACATCCTGTTACAGAGATACCTGGCAGGGCCACATTAACCTATTCAGTGCCAGACATACCTGGCAGGGCCACATTAACCTATTCAGTGCCAGAGACATATTGCAGGGCCACATTAACCTGTTCAGTGCCAGATATACCTGGCAGGGCCACATTAACCTGTTCAGTGCCAGACATACCTGGCAGGGCCACATTAACCTGTTCAGTGCCAGAGATACCTTGCAGGGTTAAATTAATCTGTTCAGTACCAGAGATACCTGGCAGAGCCACATTAACCTCTTCAGTACCAGAGATATGTTGCAGGGCCACATTAACCTGTTCAGTACCAGAGATACATGGCAGGGTCACATTAACCTGTTCAGTGCCAGAGATACCTGGCAGGTCCACATTAACCTGTTCAGTGCCAGAGATACCTGGCAGGTCCACATTAACCTGTTCAGTGCCAGAGATACCTGGCAGGTCCACATTAACCTGTTCAGTGCCAGAGATACCTTGCAAGGCCACATTAACCTGTTCAGTTCCAGAGATACACAAACCAATTAACCTGTTCAGTACTAGTGATATCTGGCAGGGCCATATTAACCCTTTAACCTGCTGGAGCTAGCTGTTCATTCCAGGAATACATTAACCCTTCAAACTCCTCAAACTAGATGTCACGTTAAGGTTAATCATATCTGGATTTATTTGCTGTAAAATGGGATCAATATAAAAACTGAACTTGCAGAATTAAAGAATAAAGCAATACACATCCTGTAACACTGGCTAACTGTGTACTAAACGGGTCTGGTCTAGCAGCTGTCTGGTAATTAATCCCTGCACTGCCGGTCTAGCAGCTGTCTGGTAATTAACCCCTGCACTGCCGGTCTAGCAGCTGTCTGATAATTAACCCCTGCACGGCCGGTCTAGCAGCTGTCTGGTAATTAACCCCTGCACGGCCGGTCTAGCAGCTGTCTGGCAATTAACCCCTGCACGGCCGGTCTAGCAGCTGTCTGGCAATTAACCCCTGCACGGCCGGTCTAGCAGCTGTCTGGCAATTAACCCCTGCACTGCCGGTCTAGCAGCTGTCTGGTAGTTAACCCCTGCCCTGCCGGGGTCTGGTCTAGCAGCAGTCTGGTAATTAACCCCTGCCCTGCCGGGGTCTGGTCTAGCAGCAGTCTGGTAATTAACCCCTGCCCTGCCGGGGTCTGGTCTCACCCAATGCCAGGTAGCGCCTGTTCACCCCAGTCTTGGCTTCGATCTTGGCCAGGAGGTCGGTGAAGAAATTCTTCTCATGCAGGAAGTTCTCGAACCTCTCCTTGAGTGCCGCAGCCATTCCTCTGTGAGATACAAAGTATCAGCCGCTGTACACAGGGTTCGGGAGCTGTGATGGCTGTTAGATGTTAGATGAGAGGGAGGAAGGCTGGAGGAGGAGGGGCCCTTCCAGGCTGGGCTTCTCGTCAGCATAAGGGGAATGCAGCCAGACCTGCCCTCCCTCCATCACCCTCCCTCCCTGATCTGCAGCAACCACACCCAGGGCAGCTCACTGCAGTGTTATCCAGGGCACCCAGCAGCTCTCCATGTAGTTGGTCAGTGCAGGAAAAGTGATGCCCTGCATCCTGTGTAATTAATCGGGGCAGGGGGGGGATTTAAAGGGACATTGTAAACATCAACACCAATACAGCGAAGTGGTTTTGTCAACATTGGTGTTTACGTTTCTCAGTCTGTCTGCCTCTAGGGGCTGTCAATCACACCATTTATCAGTCAGAAAGAGACTAGAGGCACTTCATAGGGAGAACATTACTAAAATGTTCAGCATCGCCATGCACAGCCTGAAAAAGTCATTCCACAAGCTCACTGTCACACATACAAATGCTTACTACAGACAAGCTCACTGACACACATGCTTACTACAGACAAGCTCACTGACACACATGCTTACTACAGACAAGCTCGCTGACATACATGCTTACTACAGACAAGCTCGCTGACATATATGCTCACTACAGACAAGCTCACTGACACACATGCTTACTACAGACAAGCTCGCTGACATACATGCTTACTACAGACAAGCTCGCTGACATACATGCTTACTACAGACAAGCTCGCTGACACACATGCTTACTACAGACAAGCTCGCTGACATACATGCTTACTACAGACAAGCTCGCTGACATATATGCTCACTACAGACAAGCTCACTGACACACACACATGCTTACTACAGACAAGCTCGCTGACATACATGCTTACTACAGACAAGCTCGCTGACACACATGCTTACTACAGACAAGCTCGCTGACATACATGCTTACTACAGACAAGCTCGCTGACATATATGCTCACTACAGACAAGCTCACTGACACACACACATGCTTACTACAGACAAGCTCACTGACACACATACATATGCTTACTACAGACAAGCTCACTGACACACATGCTTACTACAGACAAGCTCGCTGACATACATGCTTACTACAGACAAGCTCGCTGACACACATGCTTACTACAGACAAGCTCGCTGACATACATGCTTACTACAGACAAGCTCGCTGACATATATGCTCACTACAGACAAGCTCACTGACACACACACATGCTTACTACAGACAAGCTCACTGACACACACATATGCTTACTACAGACAAGCTCACTGACACACATGCTTACTACAGACAAGCTCGCTGACATACATGCTTACTACAGACAAGCTCGCTGACACACATGCTTACTACAGACAAGCTCGCTGACATACATGCTTACTACAGACAAGCTCGCTGACATATATGCTCACTACAGACAAGCTCACTGACACACACACATGCTTACTACAGACAAGCTCGCTGACATACATGCTTACTACAGACAAGCTCGCTGACACACATGCTTACTACAGACAAGCTCGCTGACATACATGCTTACTACAGACAAGCTCGCTGACATATATGCTCACTACAGACAAGCTCACTGACACACACACATGCTTACTACAGACAAGCTCACTGACACACATACATATGCTTACTACAGACAAGCTCACTGACACACATGCTTACTACAGACAAGCTCGCTGACATACATGCTTACTACAGACAAGCTCGCTGACACACATGCTTACTACAGACAAGCTCGCTGACATACATGCTTACTACAGACAAGCTCGCTGACATATATGCTCACTACAGACAAGCTCACTGACACACACACATGCTTACTACAGACAAGCTCACTGACACACACATATGCTTACTACAGACAAGCTCACTGACACACATGCTTACTACAGACAAGCTCGCTGACATACATGCTTACTACAGACAAGCTCGCTGACACACATGCTTACTACAGACAAGCTCGCTGACATACATGCTTACTACAGACAAGCTCGCTGACATATATGCTCACTACAGACAAGCTCACTGACACACACACATGCTTACTACAGACAAGCTCACTGACACACATGTTCACTACAGACAAGCTCACTGACACAAGCTCATTACACACAAGCTCACTGACACACATACATATGCTTACTACAGACAAGCTCACTGACACACATGCTCACTACAGACAAGCTGACTGACGCACATACATATGCTTACTACAGACAAGCTCACTGACACACATGCTCACTACAGACAAGCTCACTGACACACATACATATGCTTACTACAAACTCACTGACACACATGCTCACTACAGACAAGCTCACTGACACACATGCTCACTGGCACACATACACATGCTCACTACAGACAAACTGACACAAATGCTTACTACAGACAAGCTCACGGACACATAATCACTACAGACAAGCTCACTGACACACCACACATGCTCACTTTAGACAAACTCACTGACACACATGCTCCCTACAGACAAGCTCACTGACACATATGTTCACTACAGACAAACTCACTGACACACACGCTCACTACAGACAAGCTCACTGACACATAAACATGCTTACTACAGACAAGCTCACTGACACACCACACATGCTCACTATAGACAAACTCACTGACACACATGCTCACTACAGACAAGCTCACTGACACACTACCATGATTACTACAGACAAGCTCACTGACACACATGCTTACTACAGACAAGCTCGCTGACATACATGCTCACTACAGACAAGCTCACTGACACACACACACATGCTTACTACAGACAAGCTCACTGACACACATGTTCACTACAGACAAATGCACTGACACACATGCATACTACAGAGAAGCTCACTGACACACATGCTGCTCACTACAGACAAGCTCAAGGACACACACACATGCTCACTGACACACATGTTCACTACAGACAAGCACACTGACACAAGCTCATTACAGACAAGCTCACTGACACACATACATATGCTTACTACAGACAAGCTCACTGACACACATACATATGCTTACTACAGACAAACTCACTGACACACATGCTCACTACAGACAAGCTCACTGACACACATACATATGCTTACTACAGACAAACTCACTGACACACATGCTCACTACAGACAAGCTCACTGACACACAAGCTCACTGGCACACATATACATGCTCACTACAGACAAGCTCATTGACACACAAGCTCACTGGCACACCTATACATGCTCACTACAGACAAACTCACGGACACAAATGCTTACTACAGACAAGCTCACTGACACATGCTCACTATAGGCAAACTCATTGACACACATGCTCACTGGCACACATGCTCCCTACAGACAAGCTCACTGACACACATGTTCACTACAGACAAACTCACTGACACACTACAGACAAACTCACTGACACACACATGCTTACTACAGACAAGCGCACTGACACACCATAGATGCTCACTATAGACAAACTCACTGACACACATGCTTACTACAGAGAAGATCACTGACACACATGCTCACTACAGACAAGCTCACTGACACACACACATGCTTACTACAGACAAGCTCACTGACACACCACAGATGCGCACTATAGACAAGCTGACTGACACACATGCTTACTACAGACAAGCTCACTGACACATGCTCACTACAGACAAGCTCACTAACACACACATGCTTACTACAGACAAGCTCACTGACACACACACACATGCTTACTACAGACAAGCTCACTGACACACATGCTTACTACAGACAAGCTCGTTGACATACATGCTCACTACAGACAAGCTCACTGACACACACACATGCTTACTACAGACAAGCTCACTGACACACATGTTCACTACAGACAAATTCACTGACACACATGCATACTACAGACAAGCTCACTGACACACACACATGCTTACTACAGACAAGATCACTGACACACCACACATGCTCACTACAGACAAGCTCACTGACACACATGCTCACTACAGAGAAGCTCACTGACACGCATGCTCACTACAGACAAGCTCACTGACACACACACATGATTACTACAGACAAGCTCACTGACACATGCTTACTACAGACAAGCTCGCTGACATACATGCTCACTACAGACAAGCTCACTGACACACACATGCTTACTACAGACAAGCTCACTGACACACATGTTCACTACAGACAAATTCACTGACACACATGCATACTACAGACAAGCTCACTGACACATGCTGCTCACTACAGACAAGCTCACTGACACACACACATGCTTACTACAGACAAGCTCACTGACACACACACATGCTTACTACAGACAAGCTCACTGACACAGATGCTTACTACAGACAAGCTCACTGACATACATGTTCACTACAGACAAACTCACGGACACAAATGCTTACTACAGACAAGCTCACTGACACATGCTCACTATAGGCAAACTCATTGACACACATGCTCACTGGCACACATGCTCCCTACAGACAAGCTCACTGACACACATGTTCACTACAGACAAACTCACTGACACACTATAGACAAGCTCACTGACACACACACATGCTTACTACAGACAAGCGCACTGACACACCATAGATGCTCACTATAGACAAACTCACTGACACACATGCTTACTACAGAGAAGATCACTGACACACATGCTCACTACAGACAAGCTCACTGACACACACACATGCTTACTACAAACAAGCTCACTGACACACCACAGATGCGCACTATAGACAAGCTCACTGACACACATGCTTACTACAGACAAGCTCACTGACACATGCTCACTACAGACAAGCTCACTGACACACATACACGCTTACTACAGACAAGCTCACTGACACACACACATGCTTACTACAGACAAGCTCACTGACACATGCTTACTACAGACAAGCTCACTGACATACATGCTCACTACAGACAAGCTCACTGACACACACACATGCTTACTACAGACAAGCTCACCGACACACATGTTCACTACAGACAAATTCACTGACACACATGCATACTACAGACAAGCTCACTGACACACACACATGCTTACTACAGACAAGATCACTGACACACCACACATGCTCACTACAGACAAGCTCACTGACACACATGCTCACTACAGAGAAGCTCACTGACACACATGCTCACTACAGACAAGCTCACTGACACACACACATGATTACTACAGACAAGCTCACTGACACACATGCTTACTACAGACAAGCTCGCTGACATACATGCTCACTACAGACAAGCTCACTGACACACACATGCTTACTACAGACAAGCTCACTGACACACATGTTCACTACAGACAAATTCACTGACACACATGCATACTACAGACAAGCTCACTGACACATGCTGCTCACTACAGACAAGCTCACTGACACACACACATGCTTACTACAGACAAGCTCACTGACACACACACATGCTTACTACAGACAAGCTCACTGACACACATGCTTACTACAGACAAGCTCACTGACATACATGCTCACTACAGACAAGCTCACTGACACACACACATGCTTACTACAGACAAGCTCACTGACACACATGTTCACTACAGACAAATTCACTGACACACATGCATACTACAGACAAGCTCACTGACACACACACATGCTTACTACAGACAAGATCACTGACACACCACACATGCTCACTACAGACAAGCTCACTGACACACATGCTCACTACAGAGAAGCTCACTGACACACATGCTCACTACAGACGAGCTCACTGACACACACACATGATTACTACAGACAAGCTCACTGACACACATGCTTACTACAGACAAGCTCGCTGACATACATGCTCACTACAGACAAGCTCACTGACACACACATGCTTACTACAAACAAGCTCACTGACACACATGTTCACTACAGACAAATTCACTGACACACATGCATACTACAGACAAGCTCACTGACACATGCTGCTCACTAAAGACAAGCTCACGGACACACACATATGCTTACTACAGACAAGCTCACTGACACACATGTTCACTACAGACAAGCTCACTGACACAAGCTCATTACAGACAAGCTCACTGACACACATACACATGCTTACTACAGACATGCTCACTGACACACACATAAGCTTACTACAGACAAGCTCATTGACACATAAACACGCAAGCTCATTGCAGACAAGCCCATTGACACACACACACACACATACATACAATTCACTCATTAACAGGCACATACACACGCAAAATCACTGTCATGGACTGAAGCCTACCTGCAGACCACTTCAAATACTTTGAATTCAGTGTTTAAGAGAAGCAAGCAATGCGTCTCCCTGACACCCAAAAATCATATGCAATATCCTGGAAATGAATTACACAATCTGACTTACGCACATTAACATGTATACATGCGCACTAACATGCAGTCATAGACACACATCAACATGTATAATTGAATACATACATACTAACATACAATCATAAACACACATTAACATGTATACAAACAATCATAGATACACATTAACATGTATACATACACA
Organism: Pelobates fuscus; assembly: GCF_036172605.1. Lineage (NCBI taxonomy): Eukaryota > Metazoa > Chordata > Amphibia > Anura > Pelobatidae > Pelobates > Pelobates fuscus. The sequence goes on along the minus strand of NC_086321.1, from coordinate 17,621,071 downwards.
CTGACATGCATTTAGAGACACACATTAACATGTATACATACACACTAACATACAATCATAAACACACATTAACATGTATACATACACACTAACATACAGCCATACACACACATTAACATGTATCTATACCTACTAACATGCAATCGTAGGTACAATTTAACATGCATACATACACACAAACACACAATGAAAGACGCACATTAATATGAATATTTACACACTAAAACACAATTATAGATATACATTAACATGCAACTAACATGCAATCATAGACATACATCACCATGTATGATTGAATACATACACACCAACATACAATCATAACATGTACACCCTGTTCAAAATTATTATGCAAGTTATATTTTTCTCATTTACCTAAATAATTGATGTAAATAACAGTCAGCATAATTCTCATGTTATCAACTATTAAGAGTACAATTCAAATTTTATTGAACAAACCTCCTAATGATAACCGTATTTTTTTAAACATGAAAAACTTACAATGCACTGTTCCAAATTATTACACACAGTAAGTTTCAAAACACTTTATAGGCTGTAAAGAACTGAAAATTGTCATTTGTTGTGTTTGCAGCATATTTACTGAAATCAAAAGCTATTTCAATCAAACTTATAACATCATTTTAACTTTTTAAACATTTTAACAGGTCACGTTACATTGTAACATAGGACCCCTTATTTGATAGCAGCTTCACAAGTCTTGCATCTATTGAACTTGTGAGTTTTTGGACAGTTTCTGCTTGAATTTGTTTGCAAGATGTCAGAATAGCCTCCCAGAGCTGCTGTTTGTATGTAAACTGCCTCCCATCCTCATAGATCTTTTGCTTGAGGATGCTCCAAAGGTTCTCAATAGGATTGAGGTCAGGGGAGGATGGAAGCCACACCATGACTTTCTCTCCTTTTATCCCCATAGCAGCCATTGATGCAGAGGTATTCTTTGCAGCATGAGATGGTGCATTGTCATGCATGAAGATGATTTTATTATGGAAAGCATAGTTCTTCCTCCTGTACCAGGGAAGAAGGTGGTCAGTCAGAAACTCCACATATTTTGCAGAGGTCATCTTTACACCTTCGGGGACCCTAAAGGGGCAAACCAGCTCTCTTCCCATGATTCCGGCCCAAACATGACTCCACCACCGCCTTGCTGACGTCACAGCCTTGTTGGAACAGGGTGGCCATCCACCAACCATCCACTACTTCATCCATCTGGACCATCCAGGCATTCATCAGTGAACAGGACTGTTTGAAAATTAGTCTTCATGTATTTCTCTGCCCAATGCAGCCATTTCTGCTTGTGAGCATTGGTTAGTGGTGGCCGAATAGAAGGTTTATGCACAGTTGCAAGACTCTGGAGGACTCTACACCTTGATGTCTGTGGGACTCCAGAGGTACCAGCAGCTTCAAATATCTGCTTGCTGCTATGTAATGGTATTTTAGAAGCTGCTCTCTTGATCCGATGCATGGATCTGGCTGAAATCTTCCTCAATGTCCTTCATCTGCACGAACCCATCTGTGCTCCGAATCAGCCACAAATCTCTTAATAGTGCGATGATCACGCTTACGTTTTCTTGAGCAGGGCATTGAACTATTTCACCCTTTTCGGCAGCAGAGAGATCCTTTTTCTTCCCCATATTGCATGAAAATGGTGCTTTGCTTAATAATGTGTCAGACGTTGTTTTCAGTGATCAAAAGAGCCCTGAGACACAATGCCATCCATGAGTTAAACTGAAAAACAAAATATTTAATCTTTGTGACACTTAAATAGAATTTGCGGGGCCGGGGCCTGACCGCCAAGCTGCTTGGTCGCACAAAGCGTGTGCTCCGCGTGAGAACCCACTATTAAGATATTCTAAAGATATTTATCCCAAATAATCTGCCTACTCCGAAGCTTGGAAGACTAAGTGTACCCCAAGACTCAATTTGTGGGGTTTCCGGGTCATACCGGACAACCTAAACTTGACAATAACGTGCGGCCTACCGGTAGAGGCGGACGGGGGAGAGGCGGCCGATCCCCCAGCAGGCTGCTCAGCTGGAAGGCACCGAAGCGGTCAGAACCCTGTCTCCCTCCCCCCCCAGCCGGTGGGGGTCATCCCGGCACAGTTCTGCAAGTACTACTCCTCAGCTGTGAGTACAACTAACATGCCTCTGATACAAGCATTCTGCTGAGCCAAGATGGCAGCCTCTGAACCAACTCCTGATACACTCGAGCAATGACTGGATGAACTCTTCAGCAGGTTCTGGCAGAAGCTGCAAAGCAGGGTGGATCAAGCCTCGAGAGAACAGCGCAGACACACTAAGCTGCAGAACTTACCTCCCAAGAATCTGCACCCTGAGGCTGACATGCAACAGAGACCGCTGACAGCACCTGTCTCTAAGAAGCCACGAAGGAACAAGGCCTCCGAGAAAACTACCAACCTACGCCACAAGATGCCCAGCGCCCGCTACGACACACCTGGGAGAAGGGCTTGGCGGGGGAAGACCCTGCTGCCGACGCCGTCCTGTCGGAAGAAACTACGCCGACCCACACCTTCCCGAGGCTTGACTGGCGGAGCGAAAAACATCCAGAGCACTGGGACATGCATGCTGGCTCCTGAGAGGGCCTGGGGCATACGGGAAGGCCGGTATTGGACAACCGAGACACTATCACCTAACTTATCTCAGATAACTAGCATGGGTATCGGATGAAGGGCTGGGAAGCCAGGGTGGGAGAGATTACAAGAGCCCGGGCTAGATAATGTTGTCTCCCTCTATACATAACCGTTTGCTTACTTTAGTCAGACCTATTGTTTTATTGCTTTATTATGTTAATATGATATCTAAGCGACACACTCCTGGAACCCAGTGAGCTCATAGTTTACTCCATATTAATTTGAACCCCCCCACGTGTCAGGTAGGCCATTTTGTCTGCAACCACTAACGCAGGTTCAGCTTCCCCATCTCGTAGAGACATGTGGAGTTAGATGATAGAGAGATAGTTTTATGACATGTCAAGCTTATCTAAATCTCAAAATTTGTGTAACTCCGTAGAACGCCATGAAGAGGTCTCTAGTGGTTAGGAGTAGAGGTAGGGTTAGGATTAGGGGTAGGGCTAGGAGTAGGGATAGGGAATTGTAGAATTCCCAAATTTCGGAAGTGCCAAACGGAAATTCCGACACACACACATTGACAAACACACACTCACTCTCTGACAGACACACACACACACTCTGACAGACATACACTCCGGCACCTAGCATCACTACAAAGGTCAAGCGCGAGGGAGCAGTGAGGAGCAGGAAGACTGAGCTCCCTCGCTGTCGCTATAGACCTCTCCTCCCCGGCCGGGTAAATTTGAGCATAGTAGGCACCTGTAGGCAGGTGCCTACTCTGCCTTAGTAAGCATGGCAAACTTGTGGCTCGCCAGCCCACAAAGATATTCAATGTGGGCCGCGAGTTTGACATGCTTGGTCTACAATCTTGTCCCTGACATCCTTGGACAGTCCTTTGGTCTTGGCCATAGTGGAGAGTTTGAAATCTGATTGATTGCTTCTGTGGACAGGTGTCTTTTATGCAGGTAACGAGCTGAGATTAGAAGCACTCCCTTTAAGAGAGCGCTCCTAATCTCAGCTCGTTACCTGTATAAAAGACACCTGGGAGCCAGAAATCTTGCTGATTGATAGGGGATGAAATACTTATTTTACTCATTGACATGCAAATCAATTTATAACTTTTTTGACATGCGTTTTTCTGGATTTATTTTTCTGATTCTGTCTCTCACTGTTAAAATACACCTACCATTAAAATTATAGACTAATCATTTCTTTATCAGTGGGCAAACGTTCAAAATCAGCAGGGGATCAAATACTTTTTTCCCTCACTAACCCACTAACATGCAATTGTAGACACACATTAACATGCATACATACAAACTAACCTGCTATCATAGATACACATCAATATGCATACATACACATTAATATGGAATCATAGATACCCAATAACATGGAATGATAGATACCCAATAACATGGAATCATAAATACCCATTAAAGGACCACTCTAGTGCCAGGAAAACATACTCGTTTTCCTGGCACTATAGTGCCCTGAGGGTGCCCCCACCCTCAGGGACCCCCTCCCGCCCGGCTCTGGAAAGGGGAAAAGGGGTAAAACTTACCTTTTTCCAGCGCTGGGCGGGGAGATCTCTGCCTCCGATCCTCCTCCGTTCCGCCCCGTCGGCTGAATGCGCATGCGCGGCAAGAGCTGCGCGCGCATTCAGCCGGTCGCATAGGAAAGCATTTACAGTGCTTTCCTATGGACGCTTGCGTGCTCTCACTTGGATTTTCACAGTGAGAAACACGCAAGCGCCTCTAGCGGCTCTCAATGAGACAGCCACTAGAGGATTTGGGGGAAGGCTTAACCCATTAATAAACATAGCAGTTTCTCTGAAACTGCTATGTTTATAAAAAAAATGGGTTAACCCTAACTGGACCTGGCACCCAGACCACTTCATTAAGCTGAAGTGGTCTGGGTGCCTAGAGTGGTCCTTTAATATGGAATCGTAGCTACCCAATAACATGGAATCATAGATACCCAATAACATGGAATCATAAATACCCATTAACATGCAATCATAGATACCCAATAACATGGAATCATAGATACCCAATAACATAGAATCATAGATACCCAATTACATGGAATCATAGATACCCAATAACATGGAATCATAGATACCCATTAACATGGAATCATAGATACCCAATAACATGGAATCATAGATACCCAATAACATGGAATCATAGATACCCAATAACATAGAATCATAGATACCCAATTACATGGAATCATAGATACCCAATAGCATGGAATCATAGATACCCATTAACATGGAATCATAGATACCCAATAACATGGAATCATAGATACCCAATAACATGGAATCATAGATACCCAATAACATGTAATCATAGATACCCAATAACATGGAATGATAGATACTCAATAACATGAAATCATAGATACCCAATAACATGGAATCATAGATACCCATTAACATGTAATCATAGATACCCAATAACATGGAATCATAGATACCCATTAACATAGAATCATAGATACCCAATAACATGGAATCATAGATACCCATTAACATAGAATCATAGATACCCAATTACATGGAATCATAGATACGCAATAACATGGAATCATAGATACCCAATAACATGGAATCATAGATAGCCAATAACATGGAATCATAGATACCCAATAACATAGAATCATAGATACCCAATAACATAGAATCATAGATACCCAATTACATGGAATCATAGATACCCAATAACATGGAATCATAGATACCCATTAACATGGAATCATAGATACCCAATAACAAGGAATCATAGATACCCAATCACATGGAATCATAGATACCCAATAACATAGAATCATAGACACCCAATTACATGGAATCATAGATACCCAATAACATGGAATCATAGATACCCATTAACATAGAATCATAGCTACCCATTAACATGGAATCATAGATACCCAATAACATGGAATCATAGATACCCATTAACATGGAATCATAGATACCCAATAACAAGGAATCATAGATACCCAATCACATGGAATCATAGATACCCAATAACATAGAATCATAGACACCCAATTACAAGGAATCATAGATACCCAATCACATGGAATCATAGATACCCAATAACATAGAATCATAGACACCCAATTACATGGAATCATAGATACCCAATAACATGGAATCATAGATACCCATTAACATAGAATCATAGATACCCAATAACATGGAATCATAGATAGCCAATAACATGGAATCATAGATACCCAATAACATGTAATCCTAAATACCCAATAACATGGAATCATAGATACCCAATAACATGGAATCGTAGATAGCCAATTACATGGAATCATAGATAGCCAATAGCATGGAATCATAGATAGCCAATTACATGGAATCATAGATACCCAATAACATGGAATCATAGATACCCAATAACATGGAATCATAGATAGCCAATAACATGGAATCATAGATACCCAATAACATGTAATCCTAAATACCCAATAACATGGAATCATAGATACCCAATAACATGGAATCGTAGATACCCAATAACATGGAATCATAGATACCCAATAACATAGCATCATAGATAGCCAATAACATGGAATCATAGATACCCAATAACATGGAATCATAGATACCCAATAACATGGAATCATAGATAGCCAATAACATGGAATCATAGATACCCAATAACATGTAATCCTAAATACCCAATAACATGGAATCATAAATACCCAATAACATGGAATCATAGATACCCAATAACATGGAATCATAGATACCCAATAACATGGAATCATAGATACCCATTAACATGGAATCATAGATACCCAATAACATGGAATCATAGATAGCAAATAACATGGAATCATAGATAGCCAATAACATGGAATCATAGATACCCAATAACATGGAATCCTAAATACCCAATAACATGGAATCATAGATACCCAATAACATGGAATCATAGATACCCAATAACATAGAATCATAGATACCCAATAACATGGAATCATAGATACCCAATAACATGGAATCATAGATACCCAATAACATGGAATCATAGATACCCAATAATATGGGATCATAGCTACCCAATAACATGGAATCATAGATACCCATTAACATGGAATCATAGATACCCATTAACATGGAATCATAGATACCCAATAACATGGAATCATAGATACCCAATAACATGGAATCATAGATACCCAATAATATGGGATCATAGCTACCCAATAACATGGAATCATAGATACCCATTAACATGGAATCATAGATACCCATTAACATGGAATCATAGATACCCATTAACATGGAATCATAGATACCCAATAACATGGAATCATAGATACCCAATAACATGGGATCATAAATACCCAATAACATGGAATCATAGATACCCAATAACATGGAATCATAGATACCCAATGTGGCGAAACCAACCTCGCCACTGGGCCCTGGAGAAGCCTGTTTGCTAGCCTCCTACCTGCTGACTATGGCCCCTGGGTTATTTGGGGCATATTGTACTGTATATTGCTGCTACTGGCCCTTTTAACAGCATCTATGGACATATTGGGACTTTTGGGACTACTGTCCCTTTAAGACTGTGATACATATTCTAGTGTACTGCCTGTAATATTATATGTGTATTTGTGTGTTAAGTTTAACCTGGGATATGTATGCAGCATTCATCTGATTGTTCGGTAGAATCACTCCATTTATTATATTGAGTGAAACTACCGAACAACCAGACCACCCAGGAATAAGTGTGCCTCCAATTACAGTTTGCAACAATGTTGCAAACGGGTAATTGGCAATCAGTGTAATGTATTCTTTGTCCTCTGGGTGGCCGCCATTCGGGAAACAAACACGTGGCGGCGGCCATCTTAAACTACCGAACAGCGGTGTTTTGCCGTCGAGTGTCTGGAACTAAAATCGGACACTTGACTAGGCAAACACCGCTGAGACCTCCATACTTCCAGAAATTCGTATGGAAACTACCGAATGACCCGCCGTTCGGTAGAAAGAACCCCATAAACAAGGGAATTCATTCAAACCCTCTCCAGGCTCTATAACACAGGCAATTCGCCTGTTTTCATTCCCTTGTTTGTGACCGACCGCAGGGCCAAAATGCATGGAACTGTTTTCGGATACTTTACCCATGCGGTCGGTCAAATCTTTGGAACCCCATATCTCACGAACCATTCATCCGAATTACTTGAATTTGGGATATGTTGTCCCCCTGAATAAGGGCTATCCAGCGATGCTGGATTTAAAGGTGTACCCCCGGGTTTTGGGGTACATCCAGAACTTGGCTGAAAAAGTGTACTGGATAATTGGGTTTAATGTTATCTGAGGGGAGGGGATGTGTGGGCTGAACCATGTATGTGATTGGTTATTTTATGCCTCCCCCTGGGTGTGGCCTGTATGTGGATTAGTGTAATAAAAGCCAGGCTGGATGAGCCAGTCCAGAGTTCCTGTTTTAAACTCAAAGTGATGTGTCGTCTCATTATTGGGGGAAGGATTTATTGTATGCTGTTCCAGTTGACTGCTAGGGGTACAAGCCTATTCGTATGGTTCCTATTCAATGGTCTACAGCATTCATACGCTTGGGAGAATTTAAAGGTTTCTCGGATTCGGTGATTATGGTGTCTGCCAGAGTGCTTGGAGTCCTCAGGAAGCACTAGGAGCATCCATTAACGGAGGTACCAAGTCTGGGTGCCAGGCGATCCGTTACACCCAATAACATGGAATCATAGATACACAATAACATGGAATCATAGATACCCAATAACATGGGATCATAGCTACCCATTAACATGGAATCATAGCTACCCATTAACATGGAATCATAGATACCCAATAACATGGAATCATAGATACCCATTAACATGGAATCATAGATACCCAATAACAAGGAATCATAGATACCCAATAACATGGAATCATAGATACCCAATAACATGGAATCATAGGTACCCATTAACATGGAATCATAGCTACCCATTAACATGGAATCATACATCACCCAATAACATGGGATCATAAATACCCATTAACATGGAATCATAGATACCCAATAACATGGAATCACAGATACCCAATAACATGGAATCATAGATACCCAATAACATGGAATCATAGATACCCAATAACATGGAATCATAGATACCCAATAACATGGAATCATAGATACCCAATAACATGGAATCATAGATACCCAATAACATGGAATCATAGATACCCAATAACATGGAATCATAGATACCCAATAACATGGAATCATAGCTACCCATTAACATGGAATCATAGATACCCAATAACATGGAATCATAGATACCCAATTACCGGTACATAGAATCATAGATACCCATTAACATGAAATCATAGATACCCAATAACATGGAATCATAGATACCAAATAACATGGAATGATAGATACCCAATAACATGGAATCATAGACTTAGCAGCTAGAAAGGCGGTTGCGGCAGTGTGGTTGCAACAAGATACCCCAAAGATACCCGAGGTAATAACGAGAATTAGAGAAATCCATCTGATGGACGAATTGACGGCTAGAGTAAAGGGTTCGAATAAAACATTCCTTAAAATATGGGAACCCTGGGACAGCAGCGACTTGGGTTAGGCTGCCGTGGTTATCACGACTTACGAGGGTCTTCCTCCCCCCCCCCTTCTCCTACATTCACAATTGCCTGAAACACCCTTGCGATACTTGTCCAGCGGGCCCCTACTTCTCTTCCTTTTCCTTTCTCTTCTTCTTAGCTCTCCTCTCCTCCACTCCTTCTCCACTTCTTTTCTATATCTTGTTTCTCACTTATTTCCTTGCTTATTTCTCTGCCCAGTCCAGTTGAAAGGACTGGTAGTTAAGGTAATTTAGCTGACACGAAAAGATAACGATAAAGGTTTGGTTGGGGTAACTGTTGTTGCATCATTGCGGCGACGGATGACCCACCCTTCTGCTACACGATTCCGTGTCTCTGTTAACGCACAATGTACTACATATCTATTAATTTAACATTGGTGTTTACTAAGAAAACTCCTTGACAGTTCAGCTAAGTGTTTTTTACTTGTGTAAACTAAGAGCATGTACAAAGGCATCGTATACTCTCCTGTTAAGAAGATGTATTATATCGCAATCTCTGTGACTTTTGCACAAGTCCTGTAACTAATAATGTTGTCGCTGAATTTGTCAAGATGGAAAAATAAAGAATTAAAAAAAAACACAACACAAACACGCACTGCATTCACCATACACACTAAAACCACAACACAAACACGCACTGCATTCACCATACACACACTAAAACTACAACACACACTGCATTCACCATACACACACTAAAACCACAACACACACTCTGCATTCACCATACGCACACTAAAACCACAACACAAACACACTGCATTCACCTTACACACACTAAAGCCACAACAAAAACAAACACTGCATTCACCATACACACACAAAAACCACAACACAAACATGCACTGCATTCACCATACACACTAAAACCACAACACAAACACGCACTGCATTCACCATACACACACTAAAACTACAACACACACTGCATTCACCATACACACACTAAAACCACAACACACACACTGCATTCACCATACAAACACTAAAACCACAACACAAACACACACTGCATTCACCATACACACACTAAAACCACAACACAAACATGCACTGCATTCACCATACACACCCTAAAACCACAACACAAACACGCACTGCATTCACCATACAAACCCTAAAACCACAACACAAACACGCACTGCATTCACCATACACACACTAAAACTACAACACACACACTGCATTCACCATACACACACTAAAACCACAACACAAACACACACTACATTCACCATACACACACTTAAACCACAACACAAACAGACACAGCATTTACCATACACACACTAAAACCACAACACAAACACTCTGCATTAACTACACAAACACACACTTTATCTAAAACACACAAAACTACATTCATTATACAAATGTGCAATCTGTACCCATTTTACACACCACACAGGCCATCCTTGTGGGTGGACTCAGAATGGGCCCCCGGGGGCAGACTCGGGGGCGGGTCCAGGGGGCCCACACTTTGAACTGTGTCAAGGGCCCCACAATTTTTGATGGCAGCCCTGAATGTCAAGATAGTCCGTACCTGTTCTACATTTTTTTGAAGTAAAGATTACCTGTAATATTGGGATGAAAAAAAAAAAAAACAATAGATACCCAATAACGTGGAATGATAGATACTCAATAACATGAAATCATAGATACCCCTTAACTTGGAATCATAGATACCCAATAACATGGAATGATAGATACCCAATAACATGGAATCATAGATACCCATTAACATGAAATCATAGCTACCCAATAACATGGAATCATAGATACCCATTAACATGAAATCATAGATACCTAATAACATGGAATGATAGCTACCCAATAACATGGAATCATAGATACCCAATAACATGGAATCATAGATACCCAATAACATGGAATCATAGATACCCAATAACATGGAATGATAGATACCCAATAACATGCAATCATAGATACCCATTAACATGAAATCATAGCTACCCAATAACATGGAATCATAGATACCCATTAACATGAAATCATAGATACCTAATAACATGGAATGATAGCTACCCAATAACATGGAATCATAGATACCCAATAACATGGAATTATAGATACCCAATAACATGGAATGATAGATACTCAATAACATGAAATCATAGATACCCAATAACATGGAATCATAGCTACCCAATAACATGGAATCATAGCTACCCAATAACATGGAATCATAGATACCCAATAACATGGAATCATAGCTACCCAATAACATGGAATCATAGCTACCCATTAACATGGAATCATAAATACCCATTAACATGGAATGATAGATACCCAATAACATGGAGTCATAGATACCCAATAACATGGAATCATAGACACCCAATAACATGGAATCATAGATACCCAATAACATGGAATCATAGATACCCAATAACATAGAATCATAGATACCCAATAACATGGAATCATAGATACCCATTAACATGGAATCATAGCTACCCAATAACATGGAATCATAGCTACCCAATAACATGGAATCATAGATACCCAATAACATGGAATCATAGATACCCATTAACATGGAATCATAGCTACCCATTAACATGGAAACATAGATACCCAATGACATGGAATGATAGATACCCAACAACATGGAATCATAGATACCCAATGACATGGAATCATAGATACCCAATAACATGGGATCATAGATACCCATTAACATGGAATCATAGCTACCCAATAACATGGAATCATAAATACCCAATATCATGGAATCATAGATACCCAATAACATGGAATCATAGATACCCAATAACATGGAATCATAGATACCCATTAACATGGAATCATAGCTACCCATTAACATGGAAACATAGATACCCAATTACATGGAATGATAGATACCCAACAACATGGAATCATAGATACCCAATAACATGGAATCATATATACCCAATAACATGGGATCATAGATACCCATTAACATGGAATCATAGATACCCAATAACATGAAATCATAGCTACCCAATAACATGGTATCATAGATACCCATTAACATGGAATCATAGATACCCATTAACATGGAATCATAGATACCCAATAACATGGAATCATAGATACCCAATAACATGGAATCATAGATACCCAATTACATGGAATGATAGATACCCAATAACATGGAATAATAGATACCCAATAACATGGAATCGTAGATACCCAATAACATGGAATCATAGATACCCAATAACATGGAATCATAGCTACCCATTAACATGGAATCATAGATACCCAATAACATGGAATCATAGATACCCATTAACATGGAATCATAGCTACCCATTAACATGGAATCATAGATACCCATTAACATGGAATCATAGATACCCAATTACATGGAATGATAGATACCCGATTACATGGAATCATAGATACCCAATAACATGGAATCAGAGATACCCAATAACATGGAATCCGAGATACCCAATAACATGGAATCATAGATACCCATTAACATGGAATCATAGCTACCCATTAACATGGAATCATAGATACCCAACAACATGGAATCATAGATACCCAATAACATGGAATGATAGATACCCAATAACATGTAATCATAGATACCCAATAACATGGAATCAGAGATACCCAATAACATGGAATCCGAGATACCCAATAGCATGGAATCATAGATACCCAATAACATGGAATCAGAGATACCCAATAGCATGGAATCATAGATACCCAATAACATGGAATCAGAGATACCCATTAACATGGAATCATAGATACCCAATAACATAGAATCATAGATACCCAATAACATGGAATCATAGATACCCAATAACATAGAATCATAGCTACCCATTAACATGGAATCATAGATACCCAATAACATGGAATCATAGATACCCAATAACATGGAATCATAGATACCCAATTACATGGGATCATAAATACCCAATTACATGGGATCATAGATACCCATTAACATACTATCATAAATAAACAATCAGGTTTATTTACTTAAGTGATAATTAAAAGTGAATTTCACTTTATAGGTCAAAATAACTGAAGTGGAAAAGTTCTGTAAGTCAGCTCTGCTTTCAGCCTACTCCGGCTTTAAATGTGGAATTCAAATGTAATTCTCATTTTAGTAAATAACTAAATAACTATGCATGTGTATTTATGATTACGTTAGTGTGTATGTATGCATGTTAATGTGTGTCTATCATTGCATGTTAGTGTGTGTGTGTATGCATGTTAATGTGTGTCTATCATTGCATGTTAGTGTTTGTCTATGATTCCATGTTAGTGTGTATGTATGCATGTTAGTGTGTGTCTATCATTGCATCTTAATGTGTGTGTATGCATGATAATGTGTGTCTATCATTGCATGTTAAGGTGTATTATGAACGCAAAAACGATTAAAGAATTCCCTACAGAATTACTTGCAGATATACAGGTGTTGTAGAATTATTAAAACCTTTATTAAATTTCCCCATTAACTCCATTAACTTCATTATATGACAGATTTTCCTAACAGCATTTAGAATATTAGCAATAGAATGCATTTTCTAGAAGGATATGAGTAACACCGGAATTGTCAAGTTCCTGTAATATGTAACAATGTATGCCATAGTTAGATCATGAGAACTGAACTAATGAAATGTCCATTCACTAAAAAGCCTTGAATCTGACCTCAAATCTAACATCACTAACTACTAAAAATGGCGCCTAAAGCCCCCCTCCCATCGAGTAAAGCCTTGTGCTAGCAAGATGGCGCCTGGGCCATCGTGTCCACTCCCGTGTCCAAGATGACGCCACCTCTCGGTGGGAGGTCATGTAGCCGGCCACTTAACACTTAAGCCAATTAATAATATTGATGGGTGGGTATTGACATAGCCACTTAACACCTAACCCAATTAATGATGTTTATTTGTTGTTATCTTGATATTCTATGATGATGTAATATTGCTCTTATAAGGGTCTGCGAGCCCGCTTTTTACCCAGATGCCATTAAATTTTCTCGAAGTTCTTTTAACCTGAACTCCGTGTGTCAGTGTGAATTTACTTCTGCGTATACGCAATTTAATCATCTCAGATTTGGACAGGAACAGATAGTCATTCAAACATATTTGTTTGCTTAACCCCTTAAGGACCAAACTTCTGGAATAAAAGGGAATCATGACATGTCACACATGTCATGTGTCCTTAAGGGGTTAAAATAATCTATATCACAGGTGATACTCGAAAAATTAGAATATCGTGCAAAAGTTAATTTATTGCAGTAATGCATCGTAGTGTGTGTATGCATGTTAGTGTGTGTCTATCATTGCATCTTAGTGTGTGTGTATGCATGTTAATGTGTGTCTATGATTGCATGTTAGTGTGTGTGTATGCATGTTAATGTGTGTCTATCATTGCATCTTAGTGTGTGTGTGTATGCATGTTAATGTGTGTCTATGATTGCATGTTAGTGTGTGTGTATGCATGTTAATGTGTGTCTATCATTGCATCTTAGTGTGTGTGTATGCATGTTAATGTGTGTCTATCATTGCATCTTAGTGTGTGTGCATGCATGTTAATGTGTGTCTATCATTGCACATTGCATCTTAGTGTGTGTGTATGCATGTTAATGTGTGTCTATGATTGCATGTTAGTGTGTGTGTATGCATGTTAATGTGTGTCTATCATTGCATCTTAGTGTGTGTGTGTATGCATGTTAATGTGTGTCTATGATTGCATGTTAGTGTGTGTGTATGCATGTTAATGTGTGTCTATCATTGCATCTTAGTGTGTGTGTATGCATGTTAATGTGTGTCTATCATTGCATCTTAGTGTGTGTGTATGAATGTCCAGGATCCGTCTGTAAAAAAAAAAAAAAAAAAAAAAAAAGGGTAATAAGGGGGGGACGGGGGGCCTACTGTCCTCCCCCGCCGGCCCCCACCCCTGGACGGCGGGTGGGGGCCATAATGGGAATGAGGGGGGACTTACTGTCCTCCCCTCAGGCCCCCACCCCTGGGCGGCGGGTGGGGGCCATAATAGTAATAAGGGGGGGGGGACCTACTGTCCTCCAACACTTTTGAATGGCCTTTTCCTGATAATCCTCTCCAGACTGCAGTCATCCCTGCTGCTTGTGCACCTTTTTCTTCCACACTTTTCCCTTCCACATAACTTTCTATTAATGTGCTTTGATACAACACTTTGGGAACATCCAACTTCCTTCACAATTACCTTTTGAGGCTTGCCCTCCTTATGGGGGGTGTCAATTATGGTTTTCTGCACAACTGTCAGTTGGTTGGAAGGTGGAGGGGATGGCTATACAATAATATGTTTGGTATTTCTCAATACATAGAAGGATGGAGAGGGTGTCAGAGAGAGACCCATATTCTGTCAAGCTGCTTCTGAATGGTTTGACAGATATAACAGGGAAAAAGGCCAAAAGACTATAAGTACTATACTGAGCTGTAGTAGGTAAGGTGCTCAAACCTTCTATGGACTCATCAACAGCATGAGAGCAGCCATGTATTGTCCAGGAATACACTGTGGATCTGACCGAGCCAACCCAAAGTGTGTACAGAACCCCTTGTCATTTGCAGAGTCAGACAGGATCAATACATCAGTACGAAGCTGGGTTAACAAACGCCAAATAAACCCCGGCCAATTCAGAAACAGCGCACTGTAAGGGGCTTGTAAAATAAATTCAGCGAAAATTCATTCCTAGTGATGCAGATTTATTGAAACATTTACAACATGGTATGGCCACCAAGATAGGTAAAAGGAACAAACAAAAATCATACAAAGAAAATTCCTGAGCCGGGCATCGTGCGGTGGGGGACAAAATAATAATCTAAATGAAGTTGAGGAGAACTGAATGCGTTTCAGCATGGATTTGGGAAGGTGTTAATTTGTGCCATCTATTTTTATCATTCGTTTAATTATCTCTGAATATTTAGTGGAGACTCAAGTTAACCCTGTCAGTGACAGAATGTCTCACCTGCTATCTACTCTGTGACGCAGTGGGTTTATACTCCCTGTATATCAATTAGGGAGATAATGAGCTTGGCGCCGGGGTATCGAGCAGTATCAAATTTTTCTTGTTTTGATCGATTATTTCCCTACAGGCATACACAGAGAACTAGCAGCTCTTTGTCCTAAATTGGGTGCTCTAAGAACCAAAACCACTTCACCTCACTGTGGAGGTTATGGGTCAAAGACTCTCTGGACGCTATCATGTCAGTTTGCGTCGAACTGTTTTTTAATGATTTAATAAAAACTGCACACAAAGCATGTTCCCTTTGCAGTTGCTAATCTAAAGCAGTAATGTACGTCCGTCTTGGCCTTGCTATGTGGGACGGCAATGATACACAGTAAGTTTTGCTCAAACCACAACCAAACCTCCCAAATTTGGGGTCCTGTCCCTCCCGCCCAAGTTTGTTACCCGGTGTCCCGGTGTCTTTAAAGTGAAGTTAATGGGTGCCGTAGAGATACCATATCGTTAGAGCAAGCCGGAGACCCATTCTGTGCTGTTTCACACTGAGATGGGGGCATTAAAGGGTTAATAGGGAGTCAGTATACATTGGTTAATTTCATGAAAATTGGTAGAAAAAAAACCACATCATTGTGACCCATGTTTTTAATTTATGCTGTCAATTTAAAAAAACAAAACCGAAAAAACAATATTATTAAGTAATGCGTTATAAGAAATGCTCGTTGCCTAGCTGCAGTTCTTTAGACCTGAAATTAGGTGCCTTTGCAATTTTAGCAATTCTCTGCTGGTTTCAATAGACACATCATATCCTTCAGGTCCCAGGAACCTGGTAAATATAGTTACCATAGCAACACTGCTTTCCCCAATGTGAGATAACCCCCTTGGAAACGGTGAAGAGCATAACGCATGCGTTTAGAGTATCTCTAAGTATAATTTACATTACGATTACGAAATGGGTTAATAAGCACTTACTGCAATTAAAGCGGCACTGTCATGCCGAATTCCGTTTTTTTTTTAACCCCCCTCCCGCCTCAACTACATCCAATCGACCCCCTAGTCATCCCCAAATGCCCCTATGCCCCCCACATTACCTATTTTTTATTCTTTATTTTCTGCCCGATCTTTATTCAGGGCGCCGCCATCTTTGTGTGGGTAGGTGAAGTCCCTGTGGGACACGTCATCTGCCCACACTAGATAGCCCTGAGATTCCCGCACATGCCCAGTGGAACACCTGGACATGCGAACGGGAATTTCACCTATTCATTCATTCATCAGACAGACGAATGAATGAATAGAAAAAATCAGACGAACAAACTAACACTGTGTATCAGTGTTAGTTTGTTCGTTCAGTTTATTACAAGGAGGGAGCTACCGGCGTGCAGCTCCCTCCTTGTAATATGTAACTATAGAAGCGGCAGGGAGCAGAGCTCCCCACCACTTCATAAGCCCCCCAGGTCCCCCCCTCACTCTATGGGGGTCAATATGACCCCCATAATAGCACAAGGGAGATTAAAATCTCCCCAATGCCCCTACTCGCTATATCGCGAGTAGGGGCATGTCCACTAAACAGTGAGCAGCCTGTGGCTGCTCACTGTAAAAAAAAAAAAAAAAAAAGGGTAATAAGGGGGGGACGGGGGGCCTACTGTCCTCCCCCGCCGGCCCCCACCCCTGGACGGCGGGTGGGGGCCATAATGGGAATGAGGGGGGACTTACTGTCCTCCCCTCAGGCCCCCACCCCTGGGCGGCGGGTGGGGGCCATAATAGTAATAAGGGGGGGGGACCTACTGTCCTCCACCCCCCGGCCCCCACCCCTGGGCGGCGGGTGGGGGCCATAATAGTAATAGGGGGGGGGGACCTACTGTCCTCCACCCCCCGGCCCCCACCCCTGGGCGGCGGGTGGGGGCCATAATAGTAATAAGGGGGGGGGGACCTACTGTCCTCCAGCCCCACGGCCCCCACCCCTGGGCGGCGGGTGGGGGCCCTAATGGAAAAAAGGGGGGGGGGACCTACTGTCCTCCCCCCGGCCCCCACCCCTGGGCGGCGGGTGGGGGCCATAATAGTAATAAGGGGGGGGGGATCTACTGTCCTTCCCCCCCCCCGGCCCCCACCCCTGGGCGGCGGGTGGGGGCCATAACGATAATGGGGGGGGACCTACTGTCCTCCCCCCGCCCCCACCCCTGGGCGGCGGGTGGGGGCACTAAGTAAATCCCCCCCCCCCCCCCCATCAAGGTGACTAGGGGTGCCCAAGCCCCTAGTCACCCACCCCCCACCCAAATAAAAAATGCCCCTACCTACCCCCCTCACCCTAAAAAATAGTGAGGGGGGAATAAAATTGCTAACCTGTAAAGTAAAATTAAACTTACCATTCGACGTCTTCTTTTTTCTAAAATCTTCATTTTTCAGCCCCAAAAAAGGCCAAATAAAAAACCATCATAGCCGTCGAACTAAAAATAAAATAAAAAACCCGAGCGCAAAAAAAAAAACCCGACGAAAAAGAAAAAACCCGAGCGCACAAAAAAATAATCCATCTTCACCCATGGAGGGCTCCGCGCAGACTGAGCTCCGCAGGGCGGGGCAAGGCTTATAAAGCCTTGCCCCGCCCTGCAATTAGCCTAAGAACACTCTGATTGGTGGGTTTAAGCCAATCAGAGTGCTCTTTGTCATTTTACAAGCGTGGGAAAGTTCTTTGGAATTTTCCCACGCTTGTAAAATGTCACAGAGCACTGTGATTGGATGGCTTGAAATCCATCCAATCACAGTGCTCTGTGTCATTTTACAAGCGTGGGAAAGTTCTTTGGAATTTTCCCACGCTTGTAAAATGACACAGAGCACTGTGATTGGATGGATTTCAAGCCATCCAATCACAGTGCTCTGTGTCATTTTACAAGCGTGGGAAAGTTCTTTGGGAATTTTCCCACGCTTGTAAAATGACACAGAGCACTGTGATTGGATGGCTTTAAATCCATCCAATCACAGTGCTCTGTGTCATTTTACAAGCGTGGGAAAGTTCTTTGGAATTTTCCCACGCTTGTAAAATGACACAGAGCACTGTGATTGGATGGATTTCAAGCCATCCAATCACAGTGCTCTGTGTCATTTTACAAGCGTGGGAAAGTTCTTTGGGAATTTTCCCACGCTTGTAAAATGACACAGAGCACTGTGATTGGATGGCTTTAAATCCATCCAATCACAGTGCTCTGTGTCATTTTACAAGCGTGGGAAAGTTCTTTGGAATTTTCCCACGCTTGTAAAATGACACAGAGCACTGTGATTGGATGGATTTCAAGCCATCCAATCACAGTGCTCTGTGTCATTTTACAAGCGTGGGAAAGTTCCAAAGAACTTTCCCACGCTTGTAAAATGACACAGAGCACTGTGATTGGATGGCTTTCAAGCCATCCAATCACAGTGCTCTGTGTCATTTTACAAGCGTGGGAAAATTCCAAAGAACTTTCCCACGCTTGTAAAATGACAAAGAGCACTCTGATTGGCTTAAACCCACCAATCAGAGTGTTCTTAGGCTAATTGCAGGGCGGGGCAAGGCTTTATAAGCCTTGCCCCGCCCTGCGGAGCTCAGTCTGCGCGGAGCCCTCCATGGGTGAAGATGGATTATTTTTTTGTGCGCTCGGGTTTTTTCTTTTATTTTTAGTTCGATGGCTATGATGGTTTTTTTATTTGGCCTTTTTTGGGGCTGAAAAATGAAGATTTTAGAAAAAAGAAGACGTCGAATGGTAAGTTTAATTTTACTTTACAGGTTAGCAATTTTATTCCCCCCTCACTATTTTTTAGGGTGAGGGGGGTAGGTAGGGGCATTTTTTATTTGGGTGGGGGGTGGGTGACTAGGGGCTTGGGCACCCCTAGTCACCTTGATGGGGGGGGGGGGGAGGGGAATTTACTTAGTGCCCCCACCCGCCGCCCAGGGGTGGGGGCGGGGGGAGGACAGTAGGTCCCCCCCCCCATTATCGTTATGGCCCCCACCCGCCGCCCAGGGGTGGGGGCCGGGGGGGGGGGAGGACAGTAGATCCCCCCCCCCCCCTTATTACTATTATGGCCCCCACCCGCCGCCCAGGGGTGGGGGCCGGGGGGGAGGACAGTAGGTCCCCCCCCCCTTATTTTACTTTACGGCCCCCACCCGTCATTTAGGGGTGGGGGGCAATATTTTTTTTATTTTTTTTCTACAGTGAGCAGCCACAGGCTGCTCACTGCTTACTAGACATGCCCCTACTCGCGGTATAGCGAGTAGGGGCATATTATTTACTAATACCAAGTCATTTTTACTTGGTGTTAGTAAATTTGGCTGAAAGACCAATTCAGGTCTTTCAGCCTTTTAGTAGATAGCTCCCTGATACCGTGGGAATTAGGGAGTTATCTACTAAGCGGCTGCAAGATGCAGCCACAGCAATGAATAGGATCGGAGTTTCATTCATTTGAATGAAATTCCGATCCGAACAAAGTACCGAATTGCATCCTAACACCAATGGAGAAACGGTGCTCATTCTGTTAGGATGCAATTCGGCAGTTTTGCCGGCGTTCTGTCTAAGTACAGGACTTTCGGCAATACTGACAGGAAGTATTGTGGGAACTGGGAGGAAAGCTAGGGATCATGGGAAAATTGCTCTGACCAGCGGAAATGAAGCACACTTTGCTCCTCCGCTGGTCAGAGCTGGTCAAGCGGAGGAATCCCATAAGACAAAGAGTCCCTACTTTGTCTTATGGTTTTAAAGAAAACTAAAGAAGACAGGAAGAAAAGAATAACAGATCCTGAGAGAGGGGGAGAAGAGGAAGAGATTGAGGAAAGGTAAGTTCGGCATGACAGTGCCGCTTTAAGTAATGAGTTGTAATGTTAATTCAATATACTCCAAGCACCATAACCACTACAGGGAGCACTAAACGTGGTCTGCTCCCACCAGAGGTGCCCCAATAGTAGGACCACCAGGCATCAACTTCACCAATGGCCAAAGGTAAGCAGGAGGGAGGGAAGTATAAACATTTTAATTTTTTTTATAATTTATTTCCATGTGTGGCCCCACACACCTGCAGCCCCAACTTCACTATACTTTAGCCTTTATCTCGCTGTACACTAAAGCCCTAGTGTCCCTATAAACGAACAACCACACAACCCTAGCATCGTCAGAAACATGCAATACCAAAAGCAGCGCCCCTGTGCAAAACCAAAAGTAGCATCCCGCCCACTCAAGCGTCCTCTCAGATATGCAACACAACAAGCAGCGCCCCGACAAACGCAATACCATAAGCAGAGCAGAGGCATACCCCAGACAGCAGCATCCCGGCAAACAGGGGCGTACCTTGAGCACCCCCCAACTTTAAAATGTACAAAAACTGCCCTTTTTTTTTTTAGTGTTTTCAAGAATATTTATTGCACAAATCTATAAACTGTATTTTAGAAAGCGTCCTCTCAATGGTCTCTCCAACACTCTGGCCCCATTCACAATATAGTAATATAACTGTCAGGGTACCTGAGGTCTCTACCTCCGAGAGAGGTAGAGACTTAGACGTTTATCCGTCCGGACGCCATGTTTCTCCTGTTCCTCGCGGTCGACCCATTCACATAGACGCCGGCCGCGAGGGAGTTACTTCCTTATGTAGCATGGTGCCCGGAGACCGACGTCATGACGCCAATCCGGAACGACCTGTCACTCAATCCGTTGGAGACCAATCAGGACTCGTCGGAGGCGTGTCTATCCTCTCTAGCCAGGGTATTTAAACATACTTCGCCCTGTTGCTCATTGCCCTGTCGTGGTTCTAGCCTGTCTAGTCACACAGTGCTCTGGTGTTTTCAGTTATCCTTTTGGTTACGACCCGGCTTGTTTGACTTACTCTGTTTACCTCTGTTATCCTTGACCCGGCTTGTTACTCGCTTACCTGTCCTCTCGTTCCCTCGACCTCGGCTTGTCTCTGACCATTCTCTATACTCTCTGTACGTTAGTCCGGCCATTCTAAGGTCCGGTATACGTACCCTGTACCTGTTTGTACTTTGCGTGTTGGATCCCTGACCCGATCCTGACATTACGACAGGGCCAATGGATCCTGCAGGTACAAACAGTCAGGTTTGTCCCTCTGATTCCAGGTTTGATGCCATGGAACACAGAATGGACCAAATGGCCTTAGCACTACAGGCGTTATTATCTCGTGCTAATAACCCACCAGAGGAGACGCGTACTACTCCAATTTCCTCTGTAAATTCAGGCCTAGAGGTAGCCACTGTAGGTGCCTCTTCCCGTATTACCCCACCAGTACGTTATGGTGGTTCACCGGAGAGGTGTCGTGGTTTTTTAAACCAGATCAGTATTCATTTTGAATTACAACCTCGCTCCTATCCTACCGATAGGGCAAAGGTTGGATTTATTATCACCTTACTCATTGAGAAAGCTCTGAGATGGGCCAACCCATTATGGGAGAACGATAACCCGTTGGTATATAATTATAATGCCTTTGTAGCTGCCTTTAGAAGAACTTTTGACCCGCCTGGTAGGAAGGTCAATGCAGCCAGATTACTGTTGCGCCTGAGACAGGAGAACCGAACACTTGTGGATTATGCACTAGAGTTCAGGTCTCTGGCGGCAGAAGTCAAGTGGAATGAGCAGGCTTATATAGATGTATTTTTGAACGGGTTATCAGATGTTATCCTTGACGAAGTTGCTACTAGGGAGCTGCCTGAGAATTTAGAGGACTTAATTTCGTTTCGTTAAAATCGTTCATTTCTCGCATTGATGAGCGTTTAAGAGAGAGACAGAACACTCGAGAGAGGAATCTTAGACCTACCTTTAAGTTAGCCCCCGCATTTCAAAGTCCTGATTCCAATACCTCACTGTTTCCTGAACCTATGCAGATAGGCAATACTCGCCTTTAAGAGGAGGAAAGACAGTACAGGAGAAGGGAGGGATTATGTATGTATTGTGGAGTCAGAGGTCACTTGCGCCTGAATTGTCCTATTCGCTCGGGAAACGCCCGCACCTAAGTTTCTCTAGAGGACAGGCCTTGGGTGTTTCTATTTTGTCCTCTACTCATGATTATAAAAATCACAGGCTGCTGTTACCAGTTTCTTTAACGTGGGAGAAGGGAGTGCTAAAGACCATGGCCTTGATAGATTCCGGTGCTGCTGAGAATTTTATCGACCAAGCCTTTGCTACTAAACACACTATCCCATCCCAGTTAAGAAAGATACCTTTGGCCGTTGAGGCCATAGATGGTAGACCGCTACTCGAGCCTGTTATCTCGCGTGAGACTATACCTATTAACTTGACTGTTGGTATCTTACACGAGGAGAACTTATCACTTATGCTCATTTCGTCTCCCTCTGTTCCCATAGTTCTGGGGTACCCATGGTTAAGGAGACATAATCCTATTATCGATTGGGAGTTAGGGGAAATACTCTCATGGGGTCAGGGTTGTCAGGAGAGGTGTTTACGCAGGGTATCCCCATTGGCTGTAATTAACACACCAGACAGTTCTACCCAGTCTAAGGGGTACAGATACCCCCTCTATACCTGGATTTAAAAGCAGTGTTCGACAAAAAGAACGCTGATACGCTACCCCCACACAGGACATTTGATTGTAAAATTAATCTATTACCTGGTACCATGCCGCCCAGGGGTCATGTATACCCTCTATCCACTAAAGAGAATGCTGTTTTAGAGGAGTATATTCAGGAGAATTTAGACAAGGGATTCATTAGGAGATCTTCCTCTCCTGCCGGGGCTGGATTTTTTTTTGTTAAAAAGAAGGATGGTTCACTCAGACCTTGCATCGATTACCGAGGTTTGAATAAAATAACCATCAGAAATGCCTATCCTATTCCCCTGATTACCGAGCTCTTTGACCGGTTAAAGGATTCTAAAATTTTCACCAAGTTGGATCTCAGAGGGGCATATAACTTGGTGAGAATCCAGCAAGGCCACGAGTGGAAGACAGCGTTTAATACCCGCTATGGTCATTATGAGTACACGGTCATGCCCTTTGGTCTTTGCAACGCACCTGCAGTTTTTCAAGATTTGATTAACGAAGTTCTTAGGGAATTCCAACATGATTGTGTTATTGTCTACCTGGATGACATACTCATACACTCCAGAGAGATTGAGACTCACCATAGACAAGTCAGAAAGGTGTTACACAAACTTCTGCAACACGGTTTATACTGTAAGTTGGAGAAATGCAGTTTTGACCAGACCCAGATAGACTTTCTGGGATACGTGATTTCTGGGGAAGGCTTTAAGATGGATCCTGACAAACTCCAGTCTATTCTAGATTGGCCATTGCCTAAGGGACTCAAGGCTATTCAGAGGTTTATTGGGTTCTCCAATTATTATAGGCGCTTCATTAAGGGTTACTCGTCTATTATTGCGCCTATTACCAATATGACCAAACAGGGGGCGGATACTAAGACGTGGTCTACTGAAACTCTCGTTGCTTTCAAGAATCTCAAAGAACTTTTTGCCTCTGCTCCAATTTTAGTCCATCCTGATACGACTTTGCCGTTTCTACTCGAGGTCGATGCCTCTGAGACAGGAGTAGGTGCGGTTCTGTCACAAAGGTTAGGGGTGGATAAACCACTACACCCGTGTGGTTTTTTTTCCAGGAAACTTTCTGGGCCTGAGAGCAGATATGACATCGGAGACAGGGAACTGTTAGCGGTCATTAAAGCCTTAAAGGAGTGGAGACATTTATTGGAGGGGACCTTACACCCTATTACTATTTTGACGGACCACAAAAACTTGTCCTATATTGGGGAGGCCAAGCGTCTGTCTTCTAGGCAAGCGCGTTGGTCCTTATTCCTGACTCACTTTAATTATGTGCTGACTTACAGACCTGGTTCTAAGAACTCTAAAGCCGATGCTTTATCTCGCCAATATGAACCTTCTACTATACCGGAACCGGTTCTTTCTTCTATAGTTCCGAAATGCAATATTGTTGCTAATACAAATCTCAGGATTCACTCCCCGTTACTGGCCAAGATCATTAAGCTGCAACATCTGGCACCTAAACAGACTCCTGCGGGTCGACATTTCGTTCCTCCTGCTCTTCAACTGGAACTGTTGCAGTGTCTCCATAACAGCAAGATGGCGGGACATCCTGGTATTCGCAAAACATTTGCTTTGATCTCCAAAGACTTCTGGTGGCCTGCTTTACGTAAAGATACTAAAGATTTCATCGCTGCTTGTGAGGTTTGTACTAAAACCAAACAACCCCATACACTCCCTTGTGGATTCCTGCATCCCTTAGAGGTTCCAGAGAAACCATGGTCCTGTTTGGCCATGGACTTTATTGTCGATCTACCTATCTCTAAAAAACAGACTGTTATTCTCACCGTGGTTGACAGATTCACTAAGATGGCTCACTTCATTCCTCTGCCTAAACTACCGTCTTCTCCCGAATTGGCAGAGATATTCGCTAGGGAGATTTTTCGTCTACATGGGATACCCTCCCAAATTGTATCTGACAGAGGCTCTCAATTTATTTCCCGATTTTGGAGGGCCTTCTGTTCACAACTAGGTATCAAGTTGAACTTTTCTTCTGCCTATCATCCTCAGTCTAACGGAGCTGCTGAACGTACCAACCAGAAAATTGAACAATATTTACGATGTTTTGTTTCCGAACACCAGGACGATTGGGTCGGTTTGATTCCTTGGGCGGAGTTTGCACACAACAATCTCATCTGCGATTCTACTCATTCAAGCCCCTTCTTCATGAATTATGGCTTTCATCCGTCTATTCTTCCTTCGGCTTCTCCTTCCCAGGGGGTGCCGTCGGTTGATGTTCATGTGGCCAATTTGAGGAAGTTGTGGGACCAAACTCGACAAATCCTTATGCACAACTCTATGCTGGTTAAGAAACACGCTGATAAACGTAGAAGGGCGGCTCCGGTCTTTGTTCCAGGTGATAGGGTATGGCTGAGCACAAGGAACATCCGTTTAAAAGTGCCCTCCATGAAGTTCGCTCCCCGTTATATTGGTCCTTACAGGGTACTGACTCGAATCAATCCAGTTGCGTACCGTCTAGCTCTTCCTACTACCTTACGCATCCCTAACTCGTTTCATGTTTCATTGCTGAAACCACTTATATGCAACAGATTTTCCTCCACAACAGCCCCTCCTCGCTCTGTTCAGGTGGAGGGTCAGGAGGAGTATGAGGTTAACTCTATTATTGATTCTCGAATCTCACGGGGGAAGGTTCAATATCTGGTCGATTGGAAGGGTTATGGTCCTGAAGAGAGGAGTTGGGTACCTCAAGAGGATGTTCATGCTCCTCGTCTCCGCAGGGCGTATCACTCCCGCTTCCCATCTCGTCCCGGTTCCTTCCGCCCGGTGGGCGTATCTGAGAGGGGGGGTACTGTCAGGGTACCTGAGGTCTCTACCTCCGAGAGAGGTAGAGACTTAGACGTTTATCCGTCCAGACGCCATGTTTCTCCTGTTCCTCGCGGTCGACCCATTCACATAGACGCCGGCCGCGAGGGAGTTACTTCCTTATGTAGCATGGTGCCCGGAGACCGACGTCATGACGCCAATCCGGAACGACCTGTCACTCAATCCGTTGGAGACCAATCAGGACTCGTCGGAGGCGTGTCTATCCTCTCTAGCCAGGGTATTTAAACATACTTCGCCCTGTTGCTCATTGCCCTGTCGTGGTTCTAGCCTGTCTAGTCACACAGTGCTCTGGTGTTTTCAGTTATCCTTTTGGTTACGACCCGGCTTGTTTGACTTACTCTGTTTACCTCTGTTATCCTTGACCCGGCTTGTTACTCGCTTACCTGTCCTCTCGTTCCCTCGACCACGGCTTGTCTCTGACCATTCTCTATACTCTCTGTACGTTAGTCCGGCCATTCTAAGGTCCGGTATACGTACCCTGTACCTGTTTGTACTTTGCGTGTTGGATCCCTGACCCGATCCTGACAATAACATAGCTCTCTGATACCCAGCCCAAGTTGGATTTTATCACCCTAGTAACTGTTGCTGGCTGGCTGCTGTGGCTGACAAACTGGTGTGGTTTGTTGGCTTCTTACTTTCTCCAGCCCCTTTGTGTTTGTTTCTCCCCTAATCCATGTGTGTGTCTCTTTCCCCCCTTTCCCTCTTTGTGTCTTTTTGTGCCCCCCAGACCCTCCATCAGTGGTGTATCCTGGTTTTGTGCTGCCATAGGCAGGACAAAACTCAGACGCCCTCTCCCCCCCCACGCCACCCCCACCCAACCTTTCCCCCCACCCCTGTATTCTAAATACACACACACACACATTCACTGACAGATACGCATACACTAGCTAACAGAAACACACACTCGCTAACAGAAACACACACACACAGACACACTCACACTCAGTAACAGACAAACACACTCACTAACAGACACAAACTAGCAGACACACACTCACAGGCAAACACACACACAGTCACACACACACACACACTCACTAACAGACACACACACTAACAGAAACACACTAACAGAAACACACTAACAGACACACACACTAACAGACACACACATTAACAGACACACACACTAACAAACAAACACACTAACAGACACAGACACACACTAACACACACACTAACAGACACACACAGTCAGACACACACACACACTCACTAACAGACACACACTAACAGAAACACACTAACAGAAACACACTAACAGACACACACACTAACAGACACACACACTAACAGACACACACACTAACAGACACACACTAACAGACACACACTAACAGACACACACTAACAGACACAGACACACACTAACAGAAACAGACACACACTAACAGACACACACACTAACACACACACACACACACTAACAGACAAACACACTAACAGACACACACTAACAGACACAGACACACACTAACAGACACACACTAACAGACACAGACACACACTAACAGACACACACTAGCATACACAGACACACACTAACAGACACACACACTAACACACTAACACTCACCCACACACACACTCACCCACATTAACACGTTTTTTTAAAATTTATTTAAACACCCCCCCCACCAGCCTCCTTACCTTTGGGAATGCTGGGGGGGGGGTCTCTTCCTCCCTGGTGGTCCAGTGGCTGCTGGGCTGGTTGCAGGGCGGGCGGCACTGGTGGGTGGCTGACGAGGTAGCACTTCCTCTGAGCTGTCTGCTCAGCTCCCTCGCGCGCCGCAGAGTGAGGCTGGGAGGCGGACGTCATATTCCGGCATATTCCGGCTCCCAGCCTCACTCTGCGGCGCGCGAGGGAGCTGAGCAGACAGCTCAGAGGAAGTGCTCCCTCGCCAGCCGCCCACCAGCGCCGCCCGACCACCCAGCAGCCCAGCATGTTGGTTAGCCACGAGGCTAACAAGACATTTGCCTTGGGCATTTGGGGGCGGCTTTTTTTGCCGCCCCCTGGAAAATGCCGCCCAAGGCAAATGCCTTGTTTGCCTCGCGGCTAATACGCCCCTGCCCTCCGTGTGTTGCTTTGTGCTCCTCTGTGTGTGTCTTTGTTCCTCTCTATGTGTTTCATTCACGCCCCATCCCTCCTTGTTTCTTGGGAGTAGGAGAAGAGGACGCGAGCTGGAGGCTAAAGAGGCTAGATAGAGATATAGAGGCTAAAGTGTCAAGGGGAGAGGACGCCGCTCGCCGACCGGTAAGAGGAGGGGGGACCGCGAGCAGCGACGGACCAAGGGTGAGTGCTTCGAGAGGATTGCAGCCTCCCCTCACCACTGCCCGCGGAGCCCTGACATAACCCCCCCCTCGAGGACCGCCCAGAGGGCGGGAAACCGAAGGCTTCAAAGGAAACCGCGCATGAAAGGAGCGGATCAAAGAGGGTGCGTCCAATTTAGAGACATAAACCAACGACCGCTACTCAGGGCTGTAACCCTTCCAATCAACCAGATACTGCAACCGACCTCGAGAGAAACGAGAATCAAGGAGAGCAGCCTAGAGACCGCGCGGAGGGCATCGGAACGCCTGAGAGACCCAGAGAACCGATTACAGAGCAAGGGCTTCAAAAGGGAGGTGTGAAAGGTGTTAGGTATACGCATGGAAGGAGGCAAGGCCAGGGAGTAGGACACAGGATTCACCCTACGTAACACCTTATAGGGACCAAGGAACTTGGGCGCGAACTTCATCGAGGGAACCCTAAGGCGGAGATTCCTAGAGTACAACCAAACCCTATCACCCGGAGCATAAGAAGGAGCCGCACACCTACGACGATCAGCAAATCTCTTTTGAGTAGCAGCAGCACGACAAAGAGCAGCATGGACCTGATCCCACATCTTCCGTAAGGAGGCGAGATGCTCGTCCAAAGCGGGCATTCCCTTGTCGGAGAACACACCGGGAAGGACAGCGGGTTGGAACCCATAAGCCACCATAAAAGGACTTACACCAGTAGAAGAATGAGACACAGTGTTCCTGGCAAATTCAGCCCAGGGAAGGAGATGGGACCAGTTGTCCTGGTGTGCATTCGTGAAACAGCGTAAATACAACTCCACAGACTGATTTGCTCGTTCGGCAGCTCCATTAGATTGTGGATGATAGGAGGAAGTAAACGATAAGGAGACCCCCATCTCAGCACAAAAGCCCCTCCAAAACCGAGAGACAAACTGAGGGCCCCTGTCAGATACGATATCTTGTGGTATACCATGCAAGCGCAACACCTCTTTGGCAAACACCTGAGCCAACTGAACTGCAGAAGGTAGCTTCTTAAGCGGAATGAAGTGCGCCATTTTGGAGAACCTATCCGTTACAGTCAAAATTACTGTCTGTCCATCCGATGAAGGAAGATCCACAATAAAGTCCATGGATAAGTGTGTCCACGGTTTCTTGGGTACAGATAGGGGCATAAGGAGTCCCAGGGGTTTAACATTAGGGGGCTTACACTGTGTGCAGACACGGCAAGCCTGCACATAATCTACCACATCTTTTTTGAGTGAGGGCCACCAAAACTGTTGGAGGAGACCCTTGTAAGTCTTGGTAACCCCTGGATGACCAGCTGTTTTGGCTGTGTGAAATAAAGTTAACAACTTCTTTCTGTCTTTTACTTTCACGTATAGCTTACCAATAGGAGTCTCAGGGGGTGCTTGGGATTGGTATGACTTGATACCATCAAGAAAAAGAGACGAAATAACCAAACGGGTAGTAGCTATTATATTAGTTGTGGGTACAATGGGCTCAGGAGTGGAGGTAATAGAATCTACAGGTTCGTACTGGCGGGAGATAGCATCAGCCTTGACATTTCGATATCCAGGCCTGTATGTGATTATGTACTGAAAACGTGAGAGAAATAAAGACCATCTAGCTTATCGAGAGGATAACCTTTTAGCGTCTGCGATATATCATAGATTTTTATGATCGGTTATAACCAGAATCTTATGTCTAGCTCCTTCTAACAAGTACCTCCATTCTTTAAATGCCATCACTATAGCTAATAATTCCCTGTTCCCGACGTCGTAATTCTTTTCAGACTCTGACAAGCGTTTAGAAAAGTAACCACAGGGAAGGAGAGGTTCGTCATACGATTGTCTTTGTGACAACACTGCTCCTATACCTGATTCAGAGGCGTCTACTTCCAGTACAAAGGGAAGGGAAGGATCAGGATGGTGTAACACAGGGCAGTGGCAAATGCCTTTTTAAGTGTCTCGAAGGCCACAATAGCATTAGGATTCCAAACCCTGGGGTGTAAACCTTTTTTAGTCAGTTTAGTGATAGGGGAAATAATGGACGAGAAGTTTTTAACAAACTTTCTATAATAATTGGCAAACCCTATAAATCGCTGTATTGCCTTAAGTCCTTGGGGAAGGGGCCAGGACAGTATAGCTTCCAATTTAGAAGGATCCATGCTGAATCCTTGTTCAGAAATAACATAATCCAGGAATTGTACAGAAGTTTGGTCGAATAAGCATTTTTCTAATTTACAATAAAGACCGTTCTGCAACAACCTCTTAAGCACCATCCTAACATGAGTATGATGTGTCTTCAAATCCGGAGAATATATAAGTATGTCATCAAGGTAGACTACGGCACAGACATGCAATAGATCTCTAAGGACATTGTTTATGAGATCCTGAAATACGTCAGGAGCATTACACAATCCAAAAGGCATGACCAGATACTCGTAATGCCCACTACGTGTATTGAACGCCGTTTTCCATTCATCGTTCTCCTTGATACGAACAAGGTTATAAGCCCCCCCTGAGGTCTAGTTTTGTAAAATATTTAGAACCTTTGACACGATCAAACAAATCAGTAATGAGAGGGATCGGATAGGCATTTTTAATCGTTACATTGTTTAGAGCTCTGTAGTCTATACACGGTCTCAAATCGCCCTTCTTCTTAGCCACAAAAAAGAAACCAGCACCAGCAGGAGAGGAGGACCTTCTAATAAAACCTTTACTTAAGGCTTCTCGTATGTACTCCTCCATGACCTGGTTTTCTTTCTCAGAAAGAGGGTAGACCTTACCCCTAGGAGGCATAGTACCCGTTAACAGGTTTACGGCACAGTCATACTCACGGTGTGGGGGTAGCTTATCTGACTCCCTTTTTTCAAAAACCAATGCAAGGTCTGCATACGCAGAAGGGACAGAAACAGAAAGTGGTTTAGCCGTGGGCACGTTGAGTAAACAAACGGGACGTACATGGGCCATACAGTCTCGTTGACAGGATTCCCCCCAGGAGAGTACTGGGTTGTGTTTAACTAACCAGGGAAAACCCAGAACGATGGAAGCAGTAGGGGAGTCAATTATTTGGAAGGTTAACCTTTCCTTGTGTAAAGCACCCACAGACATAACTATATCTTGGGTTTCATGGGTCACCAGAGGCTTCTCAAGTGGTCTACCATCTATGGCCTCAATGGCCAAGGGTGTGGCCTTTTGGATCAAAGTCAAGGCTGCGGTTTTGGCAAAGTTCTCATCCATAAGGTTGTCTGCCGCACCTGAATCGATCAAGGCTTTGGTTCTTATAGTGGTTTTATTGACCAAAAGAGAAACCGTAATAAATGGTCTGGAGATGGACACATGAGGGGACAAAGTCATAACACCCGAGGCCGACCCCTCTTTAGGCCTTAGGTGCTGGAGTTTCCCTGTAATTTAGGGCAGGTATTACAGTGGTGCCCCCTCTTTCCACAATAAAGACATAACCCCTCCCTTCTACGATACGTTCTTTCAGCCTCAGTTAACCCCGTAGCACCCAATTGCATGGGTTCGGGGGATGGTTGCCTAGGAGCGGGTAACGCTAGTAATGCAGTACTGGGTAGAGCAGGTAACACCCGTGTATCCAGCCGTCTTTGACTACGTCTCTCTCTAATGCGGTTATCAATAAGGATTACATAGTCTATAACATCATCTAGAAGGACAGGCAGTTCCCTGGATGCTATTTCATCCAGTATGTAAGCGGCCAAACCCTCCTGAAAGGCTGTTACGAGGGCGTCGTTATTCCAAACCACTTCAGCTGCTAGAGTGCGGAATTCGATAGTATAATCCGCTACAGATCTGTTACCCTGTCGAACCCTAAGCAGAGCTTTGCCAGCAGAGGCAACCCTACCGGGTTCATCAAACGTGCGTTTGAATGCTGACAAAAAATCTGCAAAGGACATAGGAGACATATTCTCCCACATGGGGTTTGCCCATGCTAAAGCTCTCCCGGACAGGTGGTTTATCAAAAAGGCAATTTTGGATCTGTCGGTGGGATAGGAACGTGGATTCATCACCAAATGGATGTCGATTTGATTGAGGAAACCACGACACAAAGCTGGGTCACCACTATAGCGCTGTGGCGGTGTCATATGGACTACATGAGCAGGAACGGGCACTGGAGTGGCAATGGGTTCGGGCACAGCAGCAGCCGCCTCCTGGACGGCAGGCTGCAAGTGTGCAGTACGAGCCAGTATGGTCTGCAAAGCTTGAGCAAACTGATCCATACGGTGGTCCAAGCCATCCATTCTAGCCTCCTGATTAACTAGGAGCTGTGGTATATCAGCAGGTTCCATTATGGCCCTGTTGTAATGTCACGATTCGGGGAACCCAACACGCTAACACACACACAGACACACACACAGAAAGTGTGCAGTACCGGTCCTTAGAGTGGCCGGGCTAAGCACACACAGAATAGTCAGGAGACAAGCCGAGTAAGGGGAACCAGAAAACAGAATAACGAGAAACAAGCCGAGGTCCAAGGGTAGAAGAAAGTCACAAAGTCAGTATAACAAGCCAGAGAGTACGTAACCAGAAAGCACACGTTCAGTATCAATACTATAAAGCAAAGACCACAACAGGGCACTGAGAGACAGGAAAGGTAAGTATATATATCCTTGCCTTAATTCTGATTGGATAACTTCCAATCAGAATTAACAAACACACGTGGGGGATATCTATACCCCCCACTGTGATTGTTGCACTGTCGCTTTAACGCCGAGTCACGTGAGCGACCCCGGCGTACTGATATCAGTGCTGGCTCCCAGCGTGCAGCGTTAGACATGCTGCCGCTGGGAGGAGGAGAAGAGGACGCGAGCGGCGTGTCAAAGGGAGAGGACGCCGCTCGCCGACCGGTAAGAGGAGGGGGGACCGCGGGCAGCGACGGACCGAGGGTGAGTGCTGCGAGAGGATTGCAGCCTCCCCTCACCGCTACCCGCGGATCCCTGACATAACCCCCCCTCGAGGACCGCCCAGAGGGCGGGAAACCGAAGGCTTCAAAGGAAACCGCGCATGAAAGGAGCGGATCAAAGAGGGTGCGTCCAAGTCAGAGACAGAAACCCACTACCGCTCCTCAGGGCCGTAACCCTTCCAATCAACCAGATACTGCAACCGACCTCGAGAGAAACGAGAATCAAGGAGAGCAGCCTAGAGACCGCGCGGAGGGCATCGGAACGCCTGAGAGACCCAGAGAACCGATTACAGAGCAAGGGCTTCAAAAGGGAGGTGTGAACGGAGCCCTGACACCACCTCTTCATGTGTCTCATTCAACCCTCCATGTGTCTCATTAACCCCTCAGGGTCATTAACCCCTCATGTGTCTTATTCACCCTCTGCCCCTCCATGTGTCTCATTCACCCCCGCCCCTCCATGTGTCTCAGTCACCCCCCTTCCCCTCCATGTGTCTCATTCACCCCCGTTATCCCTACACATGTCTCATTTACCCCCCAGCCCTCCATGTGTCTCATTAACACCTCAACCCCTCCATGTGTCTCATTCATCCCCAGCCCATCCATGTGTCTCTTTCAGCCCTCCGTGTCTCATCGCCCCCAGCTCCTCCTTGTGTCTCATTCACCCCTCAGCCCCTCCATGTTTCTTATTCACCCCCGCCCCTCCACGTGTCTCATTCAGCCCTCCATGTGTCTCATTAAACCCTCAGCCCCTCCATGTGTCTCATTCCCCCCTCCCCCGTCAGCATATGTGCCTTTTGCTCAGCTGTATAAAAAAAATAAGTACAACAAAATATGTAGTCAAATATCGTACAGACATTGAGGGGGTGAAGAACCTGTCAAGTTGCAGCGGCATTAAAAACCTCCCCTAGCAATATCGTCTTTCACAGAAGGGTTTATTCACTAAACACCAAATTCAACTGAATTGAAAAACAAATTGCAAAGTCTGGGCACCTTGAATTCTCTCTTTAGTAAATAACCCTGTTATTTTGAATTGTTTTCAAATCCACTATAATCACAACTTGGCTGTTTTAACCTACCTTTACTCATGTATGAGTAGACTAGTGAGACCTCCAGTGGACATATAGATTTATTACACAATCTTACAATCTCTCAGGGTTATTCACTGAAATGAAAATTGCTGGAAATGTAAAGTGAATTCAGACAAAGTTATTTATTAAAGTGAGAAATTTTTGAAAAATTCTAAATTAATTTCACATTTCAGAACAAAACAGATGAACTGGAAACAAAGTTGAAGAATTTTTTTTCAAATCAGCTATTTTGGCCTTAAAGGGACACTATAGTCAACAAAACAGCTTTAACCCCTTAAGGACCAAACTTCTGGAATAAAAGGGAATCATGACATGTCAGACATGTCATGTGTCCTTAAGGGGTTAAAGGACCACTCTAGTGCCAGGAAAACATACTCGTTTTCCTGGCACTAGAGTGCCCTGAGGGTGCCCCCACCCTCAGGGAACCCCTCCCGCCCGGCTCTGGAAAGGGGAAAGTGTTTAAAACTTACCTTTTTCCAGCGCTGGGCGGGGAGCTCTCCTCCTCCGATCCTCCTCTTCTCCTCCCCGTCGGCTGAATGCGCACGCGCGGCAAGAGCTGCGCGCGCATTCAGCCGGTCACATAGGAAAGCATTCATAATGCTTTCCTATGGACGCTTGCGTGCTCTCACTGTGATTTTCACAGTGAGAATCACGCAAGCGCCTCTAGCGGCTGTCAATGAGACAGCCACTAGAGGAAATAGGGGAAGGCTTAACCCATTCACAAACATAGCAGTTTCTCTGAAACTGCTATGTTTATGAAAAAATGGGTTAACCCTAGAAGGACCTGGCACCCAGACCACTTCATTAAGCTGAAGTGGTCTGGGTGCCTAGAGTGGTCCTTTAACTGTAACCCCTTAAAGACGGCGGGCATTCTTGCTGTCCAGGGGACTTACCGGCTCCATACCGATCCCACGCCGATCGGGATCTAAGTACTTTTATTTGCACATAAACACAAATACACCATTATTAAAAGTGTATTTTAATTTTAGATTTTTATTGTGCAGGTAGGTACATGAGATTTCCATACGCCACAACAGCGTTCATATAGATACACATACAGATGTTTGCGTGGCATTAGTGCGTGCACATTTTTTTAAAGTATAAACAAAGTTGCTATAACAAGCTTAACATTGGTTAACAGTTACTGCACTGTAATGTAGTGTGCAAGTGAGTTAGGTTTGTGTTGCTGTGTACTACCGCAGTATAGTAAAAGCTTGAACATATAGGTCTGGAGGAAAGCAAGACTGATGAGTCAATAATAGGATACTGCAGACATGTGAGTATTAATAAAATAGATAGGCAAGTAAATATACAAGCAATGCTGAATGGTTAGTACAGTTAACCCCCTAGGCTTTACTTCCTTAATCAAAGCTACATTATGCATATCATCACAAGTTCCTAGCGACAGTAGTGTTAAAATTGCGTCAGAATCAATATGAATCAGTATGAGAGATCTTAGAGATGGAGTAAAGAATGAAAGGTGAGTTGTAACAAAAGGAAGGAAACATAAAATAAAATACTTTGGGCCTTATTCTCAGATATGTTGGTGCAGTGGTGTATCCTGGTTTTGTGCTGCCCTAGGCAGGACAAAACTCAGGCGCCCCCCTCCCGCCCACGCCACCCCCACCCAACCCTCCCCCACCCGCGCCACCCCCACCCAACCCTTCCCCAGTCCCGCCTTCTAAATACACACACACACACATTCACTGACAAATACGCATACACTAGGTAACAGAAACACACACACACACACACACACTCACTAGCAGATACACACAGTCTAACAGACACACACACAGTCTAACAGACAAACACACTAACATACACACACACTTACAGACACACACACTAACACACACACACTGACATACACACACACACAGACCCACACACTAACAGACACACACACACAGACCCACACACTAACAGACACACACACTAACAGACACACACATACAGACATACACACACACTAACAGACACACACACACACAGACACACTAACAGACATACACACACTGACATACACACACACTGACATACACACACACACACTAACAGACACACACAGACCCACACACTAACAGACATACACACACACTAACACACACACAAACACACACACACACTAACAGACATACACACACACACTAACACACACACTGACACACACACACACACTGACATACACACACACACACACACTAACAGACACACACACAGACCCACACACTAACAGACACACACAGACACACACTTACAGACATACACACACACTAACAGACATACACACACACTAACACACACACACACACACACTGACATACACACACACAAACACACACACACTAACAGACACACACTAACAGACACACACACAGACCCACACACTAACACACACACACAGACACACTAACAGACATACACACACACACACTTACAGACATACACACACTAACAGACACACACTTACAGACATACACACACACACACACACACACACACTAACAGACATACACAGACATACAAACACACTCAATCATTCACATATTTAATACATTTTTTTTTTTTAATTTACCCCCCCCAGCCTCCTTACCTTTGGGAATGCTGGGGGCGGGGGTATCTGTCTCCCTGGTGGTCCAGTGGCTGCTGGGCAGTGCGGGTAGGTGGGCGGCCGGCGAGGGAGCACTTCCTCTGAGCGGTCTGCTCAGCTCCCTCGCGCGCCGCAGAGTGATGCTGGGAGGCGGAGCCGGAATATGACGTCATATTCCGGCTCCCAGCCTCACTCT
The DNA here is from genome assembly GCF_036172605.1 of Pelobates fuscus. NCBI lineage: Eukaryota > Metazoa > Chordata > Amphibia > Anura > Pelobatidae > Pelobates > Pelobates fuscus. Next base: position 17,583,358 of record NC_086321.1, on the reverse strand, counting down.
GCGGCGCGCGAGGGAGCTGAGCAGACCGCTCAGAGGAAGTGCTCCCTCGCCGCCCGCCCACCTACCCGCACTTCCCAGCAGCCCGCCGGCCGCCCAGCATGCCTTGTTAGCCGCAAGGCTAACAAGGCATTTGCCCTGGGCATTTGGGGGCGGCTTTTTTTGCCGCCCCCTGAAAAATGCCGCCCAAGGCAAATGCCTTGTTTGCCTCGCGGCTATTACGCTCCTGTGTTGGTGTCTGAATAGGGGTGGTATGGCATGGTCAGAAAGTCCAGCGTTAGCCTATGCCCCGGCTTGGGTGGAAATTAAGGCTGTTCGTGGGTTGTGCCATGCTGGAGCTGAGCGTGGAGACCCTCCAGCCCTGGGTCATGGTGAGAGCCGTCGTGGGGCCACAGGCTTGGGTCTTCTGTCTCGAGGTCAGGTCTCTCTGATGTAAGGGACGGCTGGTGCTCTTGTTGTATCGTCGCTGCCAGCGGCGGTGGGTCCTCAGCCTCCGTGGCAGATGTCGGGGTAGTTTGCCCCTGGTGGCTTTGAGCCCAGTCTGGCCCGGTTGCGCTGTATCAGGTGTGTGGCGTGGGAGTTCGCTCTGAGGGGGCCCGCTCACCTCCTGCTGCTCTCTGTTGCACTCTTCCTCTTGGTTTTGGCACGGTGTCTCCATTTCACGGGCCTCTAGCTTTCCCCATAAGTTAGCAAAAAGCCTGTCTACATTGTGGAGTAGACGCTCAAACGTATTTTGGAGTGACATTGTGATTAGTTTCGTGTCAGGAGTCTCCACCATTTTGAGATTTTTGGCAGTTGTTTGATCCTGTCGCTTAGTGGCTTTTTGTAGCCAACTAGTTGATGCTGGGTATGTCAGGGGGGGGACCGGGATGACCCCCACCGGTCCAGAGGAGGGGCGGACAGCCTTGGACTATGTGCACTCCGCTGGGTACCGGGCTCGGAGAGCGGCCGTCTCTCCTCTGCCCACGCTTGTGTAGGCCGCAAGCCTGATTGTCGGCGTTCCGGTGCCTAAACGGCTTGAGTTTGGTATCGCTGGATGCACCGTCGAACCTTTGTCTGGGTGGTCGTCGGTGGCAGGTCGGATTGGCAAGTGGCCCAGGTAAATCTGTGCTTAACGGTCCCAGTCTGTGGAGCTCAGGCGATACACGTCTGATCAGCTCTGCATCCAGGCTCCGCCCGACCTAAAAGTGTATTTTAATATTAATATATTATTAATATTAAAATACAATTAGAATGACGTTATATATATAAAAATATATATATCAAATATATATATAAAAATAATCAATAAATTAAAAAAAAATTTAAATGTAATAAAAAAATGAATAATTAAAAAAAATTAGATACCTATGTCATTTAGTTCTAACTGTATTTTGATTTTAATATACATATATATGTATATCAAAATACATTTAGAATGACGTTATAAATGATCTACTCGCTGCTAAATCTCATGGTCACTACTCGGGTCAGGGTTAGTGGTAGGGTTATGGGTAGGGTCAGGACCGGATTAAGAGCCCATTGGGCCTGGTGCTGACAATGATAATGGGCCTAGTTACAGAATCTTATCGACAGAAAACATTAAAACATTTATACCTCCCAAGCGTAATGTATCTGGTGGAGGTGGTGCTGGAGGGAAGCTCACAGGATGCTGCTCTAGGAAAACACACACCCCATGCTAATCTCTTACTTTCATCTTTCAAGTAAATCCATTACTCCTAAAAGCAGTGTCCAAAGAAGCAGGATTTCAGTGGCTGGGTTAAAAGGGTGGGCCACTGACGCCAGTCATGTAACCAGAACCACCCAAAGGGACAAACATGCCCAAAAAGGATGCACGAAGAATTAGATGGTCAGCCTGGTGTGAATGTACGTCAATCATGCAGGATGACTAACCAAGGGCCTACTGTGCAGACAGCACCCTGAGCTTGGCATAAATGCGTCTAATGATGCGCTAGCTCCACGCTTTCTAAGGCCTTTCCCCTAGCCCTCGCTGGTCCACTCCTCTCCTTACCTTCTCACTAGTAGGCAGAAGCTCCTGTTATACAGTCTGGGACAGAGACAAAGGTGTATGTAGTGATTGTAGAAGAAAGGGAACATGTCACAGTGTTGGAGAGACTGAAGCAGCAAGAGCATTCACATAGTGCGCAAAGTCAGCTTTACCTTAACTCATTTCATTGTCAGCCAACCCACACTTATTCCCCTACATCCCTCTTAAGTTTTAAGCAAGAGCATGTGAAGTGTAGTGTAAAAATATATATATATATATATATATATAAATGTGACGGACCTGCTGGCACTCTGACCGAGTACCTCTGCCAATCGATGCTCCTAGTGCTCGCCGAGGACTCCAAGCACTCCAACCGACACCATCAGCACTGCAGACTTATCCCATCCCCCAAGCATGAGCCAAGGCTTCAAGAAAGGGTCAAGCAGGTCTGTTTAACCCCTTAAGGACAGAGCTTCAGAAGCTTGTCTTTCACTTAATGACAACGGCATTTTTTGCATTTTTTGCTATTTGCGTTCAACTGCAATTTGCATTTTACTAATTTATTGCACCGACACATATTATATACCGTTTTTTAAAGGACAGAAAGGGCTTTAATTTGATGTAACACATGTATATATAAATGCTTATTTATTATAAAAAAATACAGAAATATGCAAAAAAAAATGAATTTTTGTGTGTTTTTTTTTACAGTTTTTGCAATAATAATGTGTACATAATTAGTGCAGGTTAAGGAAAGTAATTAAAAATAAATTCATTTAGTTGTTCTGAATTACAGAATATATAATGTGTCTGGGATTTTAAGTTTTTTTTTAGTAGTTACAGGTCACAAAGCACAAGGAGTAAAATAAACTTTTTATGTGGAGCGATTTTAGAATTTGGTATGTTTGTCTTGTAAGCCTAATAGCCATAAAAGAAAACAAAATTGCCACACAAAAGTATATATTTATATAAAGTAGACACCACAGGCTATTTACCTAAGGTTGTTTTGACACTTTCTACGTAGCCATTTTACCGCCAACCTCTGCTAAATATTGGAGTAAAATTGTGTTTTTTGGGGGTTTTCGCACACAAACTTATAACAAAGAACTTCTCATGTGTATTTTGTAAAGTTGGTGTGTGCTATTCCTGTACAAAGTTTTATTATGTGTTCAGTTACTTCTGCTGAGTACAACGGTACCCCCATTGTATGTCTTTGGCACTATTTCGTGAAGCTACAGTGCCATATAGGAGACCTGTCCTTTTCAGTATTCACAGTAGAATTTTGAGAGACGGATATAATGAGCCTATGCTTCCATTTGGGGTATTATAGTAGTTTGACTGTTCAAAAAACCCCCACAAAGGCCTACCATTTGTAAAAGTAGACACTCCAGGGTATCTCATAAGGTGCATATTGTGCCTTAACATGCCCCCATTTTTTTACCATTACATGCCAAAGTATGTGGTAAAAAATAATTTTGTGCATATTTTACATACGGATTGCATTTTTGCTGGGCATTTTGTATATTTCATGTGTGCCACTAAGTTCAAACCCCCCAAATTATGCTCAGCTAAGTCTTCTGAGTAAAAGGACACCCCCATTGTATGTCTATGGCACTATTTTGTGAAGCTACAGTGCCATATAGGAGACCAAGCCATATCAGTTTTGACCGAACTTTGAATTTTGACGCCGGGCCTATGTGCAATTTCCAAGCATCTTTGCAGGTTTTAAATTCAAACTACCCCACAAAGGCCTACCATTTATTAAAGTAGACACCCCAGGGTATTTCAAAAGGCATATTGTGAACCATAGCGTGGGATCATTTTTCCGCTAGCTTGTACCAGGTGTAGTGGTAATGAGCGTTATTAAATGTATTTTTTTACTTTTTAAAACTTTTTTTTACTTTTTAAAACTATTTTTTAAACTTTTGTTTTGATTATTCATTTTTTTAAAGTTTCCTAAACTTTCGTAAAACTTTTTTTTACAGATTTAACATTTTTCTAAGCTTTTTTTTTTACGTTAACTCCTAACTAGCAGTAAGCAGCACTAACAGTAAATTCCCCATTTTCCCATAACTCCCACCCACCCCAGCTAGCAAAATATTTAATTATACAATATTTAAATTAGTTAATTAAATAAATTTAACCCCTGAGGGTTAAAAAATAAATAAAAGTTAATCGTCAGGGGTTAAAAAAAAAAAATTAGAACAGTATAATACTGTGATCTGTATTTTGATCACTGTAGGCAGTGATCGACTGGCAGGGAAGGGGTTAATTTTTATTTGGACTGGGGAAAGGGTTTATTTTTTTTATTTTTTACTTAAATGTTATTAAAACTTTTTTTAACTTAATTTTTTAACTTTTTAAAGCTTATTTTTAAACTTTTTTTAATGTTAACCCCTAGTTAGCGTAATACTAAATCCCCCAATTCCCCACTAACTTCCACCCTCCCCAGCTAGCTAAATTTATAATTTTAAAATATTTAAATTAATTAATAAAATAAATTGAACCCCTGAGGGTTAAAAAAAAAAAAAAAGAATTAACCCTCAGGGGTTAAAAAAAAAATCAGATCTTAGTAAAATGTAATCCCTGCCAATTGATCACTGTAGTCAGTGATCAATTGGCAGGGAAGGGGTTAATTTTTTATTAAAATGGGTAAAGGGGGGTTAAAGGGGGGTGGGATTTTAATTTTACTATTTTTTTTTCCACCAGGGGGCAGGATCAATGAAGATCCGTCTCCCTGTACTTCACACAGAACCAGGAAGTGCAGGGAGGCGGAGGTGAGTATAGAGAGCACATGTGCCCGCTCTGGCATGCTGTCAGAGCGGGCACATGTACTCTGACAGCCCGATCCGGTGCTCCCGGTCTGCCTCTAATGCAGAGGCAGACCGGAGCACCATTAACCCCACGATCGCCGCGATTGCGGCGATCTGGGGTTAATTTTAACGGGTGACGGACGAGGTCCGTCACTCGTCATTAACGCATTCCCCTGAGTGACGGACCTTGTCCGTCACTCGTCGTTAAGGGGTTAATGAGCACCAAAGCAACAGCACTCAGCAAAACAACTCCTCCTCAGAGGAAAACAAACTGACAGTTAAAGACAGACAGAGTTTGTATATATGACAGTTATTAAGGGTTTAACTGGTGTTCTAAGAGGGGGGGGGGGAAGGGAATAAAACAGTCAAACTTAGTCCATAAAACAGGTTTTCTCTTCACACTCTGCATGCGAAGTGCCATAGCAAAACTGCAGATCCTTTGTCAGAGCATTTAAAGGGCCAGACCCCGTCTAATAAAATCCACTATGCCCAAATAACGTATTTAAAGGGCAAAATTTTCCAGGGGCCATAGTCGCAGGGCAGGAGGCTGGCAATTAGTCCTCTCCAGGCACAAGTGGCGAAGGGCACTTCGTCACAATATATATATATTTTTTTAAATCAGTGGGCCTATTCCATAGGCATGGGCATGGAGCTATGTCAATTCGGCCCTGGGTTGGGTTAGAGGAAGGTTGGGGTAAGGGGTAGGGGTAGGGTTAGCGTTAGAGGAAGGTTTGGGTAAGGGTTAGTGATAGGGTTAGGGTTAGATTCCAGTCATCATTCCCTTAATTTCCCCTCCCTCTCCTGTTTTGCCACTTTTGAGAAATCCTAAGCACTTTGGCACTTCTGAAATTCGGCTCTTCGGCAATTCGGTTTGGTTTGGCATTTCAGCAATTCGTACATTCAGAAGCATCCGAATGTCCGAGTTGCTGAAATTCATACAAATTTCGAATCGGACTGAAACGAATTGCACATGTCTACATGGGGGTAATTCTCATTCCTGGGCTACCATACGCTCTCAAAGGCAACATAACCAATCTGGCAAATTTCAATGTGAAAAAACAGAAAAGCAGGCCTTATATTTGACCTGGTAACTTTCAAAAACACTATAAAACCTGTACATGGGGGGGGGGGGGGGGGGATTATTATACTCGGGAGACTTCGCTGAACACAAATATCAGTGTTTCAAAACAGTAAAATGTATCACAACTATATCATTACAGTGCCATTTGTGTGAGAAAAATGCAAAAAAAATCACTTTTCACAATATCATCGCTGTAATACTGTTTTACTGTTATAATATTTGTGTTCAGCGAAGTCTACCGAGTAAAACAGTACCCCTGTAATGATATTGATGTTACAAAGTGTTGGAGTCCAGTAGCCAGATCAGCAATGTTTTCTGCCAGAGGTAGCCACTCGTTACCCAGGTGGTTGAGCCCCTGAGCCTTGAGTGGCCTTCTGGTCTTAAGCAGAGATGGGAGACTGGAACAGAGAGATGATAATCGTAGTGAGGCAAGCCGAGGTCAGTGGGAAGGAGAAGCAGCAAAGTCAAAACGGTCCAAAATCAGCAACAGGTAGGAGAAACAGGAACAAGCTTGATTAGAGAGTACAGGAACCACAATAATCTGGCAAAGGTACAGAGACAGGAAGTGGCTTTTATAGGCCAAGAACCAGACACATGACCAGACACAGCTGAAGAGACTTGTCACTGATACCAATGCTTATAGAGTCAAGGTTACCAGATCTCAGGTACATTTGCAAAAGGCAGGCTGGTGTAGTGGTAAGGAAGAGGTTTAGCAGCATGTAAACCAGGGTTCGAAACCCAGCAGAGTCAGTTCCTCACAACCCCCTATGTATAGGTTTTAAGGTGTCTTGGAAACTTACAGGGTTAAATATAGTGCTAGCAAATTAAATTCTCTGGACTTTCGGCCTGGGTTGTCAGACAGGTCCCTCAAATTGCAATAAAATTACTTAATTAGCGAGGTAAGCTGTCTTGTTTCATTCATGCACTCAAAAATAAAGAATTCCAAAAAAATTACTTAATTATGTAAAGAAATTACATAAATATGCACGTAGAATTTAAATATATATACATATTTATATATTTTAAGTCTCTGTGTATAGTTATGAAATTATTTATGTTATTATGTATATATATATATTGCATTATGTTACATAGATATATATATAATTTCATTCTAAGTGTATTTTGATATAAATATATATATATTAATATCAAAATACAGTTACAATAAAATTACATTATGAAATTATTATTTTTCAATTTTTTTTATTTTTTTAAATTTCATTATTATTTATATTTGATAATAATATATAAATACACTATATATAGTTAGATATATTATATATATGTACGTGTGTTTAATTCTAAGTGTATTTTTATATTAATATATGCATATAATAATATAAAAATACACTTAGTATGACATTATATATATAATATATATATACATCTTATATATATATATATCATATATATACACATATATTTTTTTTTATTTACTAATATATTTTTTTTTTATTTACAGAAGGAGGGAGACTACCTGACAGCCCAGGCAGTCTCCCTGCAGGCAGCACTATAGACGGCTATTGCGGCTGTGGCGAAAATGACCTCGCCACTGGTTGTTGGAGGGGCCTGTTTGCCCGCCTCCTACCTTCTGACTATGGCCCCTGGGAGATTGTACCCTTTAACAACAGTCTTGGGGCTTATGGACTACTATTGTACTGTGTATGGCCCTTTAAGAACTGCATTTGGGCTTATGGACTTGTATTGGACCGTGCTGGCCCTTTAAGAACCGTCTGGGGACATATTGAGGCTTTGTGTGACAATGCCCCTTTAAGACTATGTCTCCAAACCTTTAAAATCATTTGTGCATGGCTTTCTCCCACTTGGTTCAGTAAATGGGGCTTACTGAACCAAGTACCACACAGGTGGACCACCCAGAAGTGTAAGCGTGCAGGCAATTTACCTCCCAGGCTGGGAGCCTGCTGTAGGTAAATTGCTGACCGCTGGGTGGCCGCAGTTCGTACAGACGAACACATGGCGGCGGCCATCTTTAATTCAGCTGAAGTTTTACCTTCTCCAGACTTCAATGCATTCTACAATTCGAACGCCATTCGAAAGTTCATTCGACAATTCGAATGGTTGTCATTCGTCTGTTTGAACTGACTTTAACATGGGAAATAGACCGGCCGCACAGCTTGAATCTCTTGAACTGTTTTGGGCATGAAAATGTGCTTGCGGTCGGTCACAAAGGACTTCCAACTAACTTTTTATCTACTGGAGGGATTTGTATGATTTTTGAGAGTGTTTATATTTAAAGTATGCTGATTATTAATATGTAATTATGAAGATTGGATGTATAGTTTTTAAGTTACAGTATATGTGTAAAAAGCATATTTTTCCTGCCTGTAATAATTACATTAACGCATTGTGTACAGTAATTATATCACAGGCAGAGGGGAGGATTTTGTGGGAATGAATGGGAGTGTTTTACTATATATTACGTGTTTGATTGGTTGTTTTTCTTCACCCTCAATCTGAGTCCTGTCTCTTATTGGGGGTATCAGCTATATCACTACAAAGGATTGCTATGCTAGTCATACTCACTTGCTATATCACTGCTAAGCTCTTGTAAGAGCTTATTCCTTGTTTTGCTCTCTGAAGGAGTCTACGGTGGTTATGGTGTCTGCTGGAGTGCTTGGAGCCTGCAGGAAGCGCTAGGAGCATCCTTCAATGGAGGTACACAGTCAGGGTGCCAGGTGATCCGTTACAGCGGCCATGTGACTGCTCTTTCAGAGCGACCACATGGCCCGCAGGGGCCTATTTTGCCGAGGGGGGACTGTTTGGGCTGTCAAGCATTCCCCCCCGATCAGGATCAACGCCGATTAGAGCCACCCTAAAAAGGACGGCATGAAATACCCGCCGTCCTAAGGGGTTAATTACAATTTGCGAGACCTGCCTGACAACCCAGGCAGAAAGTCCAGAGAATTTAATTTGCTAGCACTGTGTTTAACCCTGTAACTTTCCAAGACACCATAAAACCTCTATATGGGGTGGGGGGGTTGGTGGGGGGGGGGGGGGGTACTGTTTTACTCAGAAGACTTCGCTGGACACAACTATTAGTGTTTTTTAAAACAGTAAAACATATCAAAACGATGATACGGTCAGTGAAAGTGCAGTTTTTTGCATTTTTCACACACAAACGACACTTTTGCTGATGATAATATTGTTGTGATGCGTTTTTTTTCTGTTTTTAAACACTAATATTTGTGTTAAGCGAAGTATAACAGTACCCCCCATGTACAGGCTTTATGATGTTTCAGGGTTAAATATAGTGCTTGCAAATTAAATTCTATGGACTTTCTGGACTTTTATTTGTTGATACTCTGTTACACTCTCTGTATTTTTATGTTAAGAACCACTGACCAAAAGCATAGTGCTCAGCGTTCCCAACAGCTCAAAGCAGGAAGATAGTACATCTGGTGTACACAATTCTTAAGTTCACTTTTTTCTGCTCCGAGTGTGTAAAATGCTTAAGGGTTTATTCACTAAACACCAAATTTAACGGAATTGAAAAACAAATTGCAAAGTCTGGGCAAAAAACTCACAGGGTTATTCACTGAAGTGATAATTCAAGGTGAATTTACAGTGAATTACAAATATTATGTCAAAATAGGCGAAATAGAAAACAATTCAGCCATGATTTCCATTCAGCTACTCTGGCATTACATTTGAACTTCACTTTAAATTCACTGTGAATTCTCTCTTTAGTACATAACCCTTTTTTTTTTTATTGTTTTCGAATCCACTATAATCCCAACTTGGCTGTTTTAACCTACCTTTACTCATGTATGAGTAGTCTAGTGAGACCTCCAGTGGACATATAGCTTTATTACACAAACTTACAATCTCTCAGGGTTATTCACTTAAATAAAAATTGCCGGGAATTTAAAGTGAATTCAGACAAAGTTATTTATTAAAGTGCAATTTTTTGGGAAATTCTAAGTGAATTTCACATTTCAGAACAAAACAGATGTACTGGAAACAAAGCTGACTTGAAGATTTTTTTTTTTCAAATCCGCTATTTTGGCCTTAAAGGGACACTATAGTCACCAAAACAACTTTAGCATAATTAAGCAGGTGTATAGATCATGCCCCTGAGTCTCACTGCTCCATTACCTGCTATTTAGGAGTTAAATAATTTTGTTTATGAAAATGAAAAAAATTTTCATGCAGGCTGTGTCAGTCACAGTCAGGGGAGATGTGGCTAGGGCAGCGTAAACAGAAACAAAAGTGATTTAACTTCTAAATGGCAGAGAATTGAGCACTGCATCACGTCGTTCTCTATATCTTCATATAAGAAATCGATACTGCGGCACCTGCTTAACGCCGCCAAGGCCAACATCCCAGCTCATTGGAAACCAACTGACATACCTACCAAGACAGAATGGATTCGTAGGGTGGAGGAGATTCAAGGAGCAGAAGCAGCGTACGCTACCTTAACAGGCAGGGAAACCAGGCATGCAGAGATGTGGACGCCGTGGTTCTTGTATATCTCTCGCTACCGCAGTGCTGGGGGTACACCGGGACCCGCGGTGAGGGCGCGGGCCGACCAGAGCTAGGCAGGAGGAATCACACCCTGTGTACCTTGCTTACCCTTTATCCCTTGCTTTTCCATTCCCTTATTCTTCCCGTCGGCGGATGGGGATCCAGGCTCGGAGCCGGAGGGGTCTCTTAGGAGCTCATTGTGAGACGACATTTAACACATTACACTGGAAGAGTAATAGGGGGAACTGGTACTTATAACAGATGGTATAACGTGACTATGGGCACTCTTTTGTAGGATATGAGACACCTGAATATCAGATAAGATGGATACCTGCCGGGTAGCGGTACTGTGCCTCACAAGACGGACACCCCAGACCAGACAGACATATGACTCAGTCCATCCCTACACGGTAGCAGTACCCTCATTACACAGCACCTGGACACTCCTCTCATGGTACACAAGAGGGGGAAATCCCAAGCGCCCTCCCTCAGACACAGGGCCACAAGGTTGCCTTACGAGCTCAACCCAGAGTTAGGGTCGAGGGGAATGTCGATGTGTCATGTGCGATGCCATGGTTGGATATTGGTCCCGACTCCCACGTTAGTTTAGTGCTCGGGGTACTCATCTCGTAACATGTTGCTACTTTCACTGCACTTAGAGTTATGCTCAGGTACCATTACTGCTAACCCGCTACTTAACAGATACAACATCACCCACGAGATGGAAAGTATATTTGAGCATCTCTTACAACGACTTCATATATCGAGATATGTATGCAACGGCAGATGTAACCCCAGACATACTCCTTCAATGCGCATTACATACCAATCACGGATATAACAAGTGGTGTGGTCTGATATGTGAGGTTACTCTTGTTTATTTCTGATATCCTGCTGAAATTGAGCTGAGGGACAGATGGGTCTAGTTACTCTATTGCTTAGTGTTATCTTTATCGCGACCAATTTGATAGCCACAGCTTAGTTATAACATCTTCCTGCTCTGTTTATAATGTTTTATTTGCAAACCTGGACCTGCGTGTCTTTCCATGTTATTAATGATGAATATGCATACTTCTCAATAAACAGATTTTCAAAAAAAAAAAAAAAAAAAAGCCAGCTGGATCCTCCAAGGAACAAAAAGCAAAAGGAAAAAAAGGTAGTAAATAGTCCAGCAAAACTAAAGGAAAAAGCAGAATTGTTAAGAGGCAGGGTTGGTTACACTGATGACATGCGCCAAAGTAAGAGAGAGCAGAAGAATCAGAAGGGAGAACGAGACAAAGTGATTACTGAAGTTGACAAGTTTTTATTTGAAAATCAAAACATTGCAGCTTCACATGAAAGCCTCAAACTTGCTCTGAATGGCATCACAACAGATAAAGAGGTCTTGGGAAAAGAGTCTGAAACAAAAATATTTTCACGCTCAGAAACTGAATCTTGCAGGTTTCAAGAGAATGCTGGAAAGACATTAGAAAACAGAAAGGTGCTGATAAATCTTCCCAAGGCAACGAAAGGAGAAAGAAAGACTGTGACTGAGGCCAGCAGTGTCAAGCCGGTTTGTGTAATAAAAAGTGAAGCAGAAGCCGCTGATGTTCACCCAAGTGAACAAGTTAAAGGCATGAAAAGCAGACTGACTTGGGGAGTCAGAGAAGACAACAGCGAAGGAGCTGAGCTTAATAGAGAGAAGCAAAGCACCCCAGTTGAGCTCAAAAATGCTGTGCACTGTTTAGTAGTAGAGGCTACCCAAAAATGTCAACCAGCTGTTGAACAGCTTGGCAGAGAAAAGCAAGGCAGAGAAGTAGTTGCAAAACAAAGTCGAAATAAGAAAGGCCACAAATAAGAAAGTAGCCGCTTCTGATCTAAGCCAAGAGAGTGCGACAGTTACAGAACCAAGCTGTGGTAATAAGATTGGCACGTCCGTACCTAAGCCCGACCAAGGCGAAAGTGACATTGGCGTAGCAGAATTAAATATTTCAGAGACACCTGGTACTGCATCTACAAGGCCTGGGCGCACTGACTACCGGGAACAGCTGCCAGATTCTTGGAACACAGTCATGGAATTAAAGGCGGGACTCGGAATGCCTGACCGGCTGTTTGATACCAGGGCTGTAATGACCCAGCGAGAGGCCATGACTGCGTCTCTGGACACCCCCGAGAGAGCAGGGAGACCGCCAGACTGCTCAGAGGAAAGCATTGCTGACGTTGAGAGGTGGCCACTCGAGGCCGAACAAGCGGAGGTTTCCCCTGGGGTGTAAACCAGGCAAAGGAAAGATAAGCTAAGCCTGGAGTCTGGGCCTCAGGCAGAAGAACAGCGCTCCATACCAGGCCAGGCCGAGCATGAAGGGATGGAGCTGGGATCAAAGGCTGCATTCATGCAGGAGGATGGTGCTCTAGACAGCCTCCCTGGCCAACCCCCTGAGGATATAGAGATGAGACCTGTAGCATTGACCGTAGAGAGCAAGGAAGGTTCCCAGGGATTCACAGAACAGATGGAGGATGTAGTGAAGCCCTTCATGGAGGGACCTGTTCCAGTGGAGGATGAGCTGGTGACAGAACCAGGTCTTGAAGAGGTTGAGCACCCAGCAAATTCGTCTCATGAAAGACGAAACTGCGTCCAGCATTCACATATGATCATACACTACCTCCAGCATCCATATACAATCAAACACTGCCTTCAGCATTCACATATTATCATACTTTGCCTCCTGCATTCACATTCAATCATAAACTACCTCCAACATTCACTTTTCAACATTTCAACTTTTTGGGAAGAGGTTCTATTTCAACTGTGAAGAGTAAAGACAAATAAGCCGAAGGGGCCTGATAGGATACACCCAAAGTTATTAAAAGAACTTGGTGGTGTACTAGCAAACCCATTTATGGATTTTTTTAACCAATCATTGTTAACAGGAATAGTCCCAGAAGATTGGAAATTAGCGAATGTTGTACCCATTCACAAGAAAGGTAGTAGGGAGGTAATATGTAATACCCTACTAACCTCAACATCTGAGGAAAGGGATTTAGGAGATATAATTTCAGATGACTTAAAGGTAGGCAGACAATGTAATAGAGCAGCAGGAAATGCTAGCAGAATGCTTGGTTGTATAGGGAGAGGTATTCGCAGTAGAAAGAGGGAAGTGCTCATGCCATTGTACAGAACACTGGTGAGACCTCACTTGGAGTATTGTACGCAGTACTGGAGACCGTATCTTCAGAAGGATATTGAGACTTTAGAGAGAGTTTAGAGAAGGGCTACTAAACTTGACAGGCGCATAGTCATCTTCTTTGCATATGTCATAAAACCATAACCTTAAACCCCCCCAAAAAAAGACACGGACACCAAGTGGATACAATTAAAATATCACTGCTTTAATCAAATATATATATATATATATTGGAAGGCCATTTGGCCTGAATTTGTGGGAGGAGTTATGATCCTATATAAACCCTACGCCCCCTACTTACCTTTGTTGTGCAAGTTGTTTGTCTTCACCATAGCAACCAGCACTTCCAGTCCGTTGTTCCCGCCAAAGTCAGTCTCCAGTAAACAGTCCGTCGCCAGCAGCTCCTACCTCCCTCCGTCTTCTGTGCCCGTCCACCGGCTTCTACCCGACTTCCCTACTCGCTACCCGGCTTCCGGTCACGAGAGCCAGGCACGTGGGAAATAGCGTTTGGCTATTTCCCACGTTCGGGCCTAAAAACGCAGGGATAGGCTCCCTTCATTACTTACCTATTTGTGCTGTTACGCTGTTCGTGTACTTCCGTGTTCGTGCGGCTAACAGTCGAACGCGGAATACACACGCTTTAATTTACTTTCGTTTATTCTATGTACCGTACGTGCACACTTACCCTACGTCCGTCTGTTCTTTCATACGTTCGTTCAGCCGAACATGTTCAAACGGCTATTTCATGCAACCTTTCGTTAATTTACACTTTACAGCCTGCAGCTGATTATTCAATTGGCTTTCATTTAACTGAACGAAAGGGGCTACAGTGTTTACATTTACTAATCTACTATCAAATATCTAGTTATGTCACGTTACTTATACCAAGCACTCACATTAAAACATTTTCCTATATGATGTTAAGTTTATTATATGGCTCTTAAAGTCATCACTGGGTGAAATATGTGTTTTACAAATTTTCTGTCCATGGTCACATAATTGTGGGACATCTATTTTTCACAGGGTAATCTTCTTAAAGGCACAGTTTGACTCTTTCTTTTATAATTTACTTATATAATACACCTCCACTTTTCTCCATTCAGTCTTTAAGAAGCGGTATCCCAGTACCCTGTATTACTGTATCAGGTAAGTAGGTTTACCAGTTCTCTTTTTCCCTCGAGGCCTCATTCAGCCTCCACGGCCTCATTCAGCCACCCCACCTCCCAAAGTGGGTTCTAAACTTCCAACAGGCCAGTTCTGAGATTCCTCACGGCGTTTGAAAACATCAATCACACAAACCTACACCACCTTGCTACTACTTATACTTTTCTTCAAACAGAGCTCCAAGAAGAGGTACCCAGTATCCTGCATTCCAGTAACAGGTAAGAAGGTTTACCATTTTACGTTTTCCTTTGAGGCCTCATTCAGCCTCCATGGCCTCATACAACCCCCCACCTCCCAAAGTGGGCTCTGCACTTCAAAACTTACCAGGGCTAAGATTTCTCACAAAATGTCAACAACAATATCTTAATCATAATCCACCATATTACTGATGTAGATTAATTTAGAAATAAACAAATATGTTTAAATGTCTATCTGTTCCTGTCCAAATCTGAGATGATTAAATTGCGTATACGCAGAAGTAAGTTCACACTGACACACGGAGTTCAGGTTAAAAGCACTTCGAGAAAATATAATGGCATCTGGTAAAAAACAGGCTTGCAAGCCCTTATAAGAGCAAAATTACATTATCATTGAATATCAAGATAACAGTAAATAAACATCATTAATTGGATTAAGTGTTAAGTGGTAGGTTAAATGCCCTCCCATCTGTATTAGTAATTGGCTCAGGGATTTGAGTGGCTAGTGGGGCATCCTCCCATCATGGGATGTCGTAATTTCTGACCAGGATTCAGTCGCCATTGCTCTTTAGCACGAGGCTCTCTCGATGGGAGGGGGAATCTGGCAGCTAGCCATTTTGAGTACTTGGCACCGTTTTTGCGTAGTTAGTGATGTCAGACTCGTGGTCAGATTCAGTGTTCTTTTTATGAATAGGACATTTCATTAGGCCGACTTTCTCATGGCCTTGACTATACTTTGTTGCATGTTACAGGAGCTCAATAATTCCGGTTAGTCATGTCTTTCTAGAAAATACAGTCTCTATTCATTATACTAAATGCTGTTAGGAAATTCTGTCATGTAATGTAGTTAAAATGGAGGATCTGTCATGATATGAAGTTAAAATGGAGTTAGTACAATAAATCAATACAGGTTTAATAAAGATTTTTTTTAATAATTCTACATCATTACTACTATATTTATCGGTACATGTTCTGTCATTTATTTCTACATATCATTACTTATTTTTATTTTTTTTGTAAATCTTTCTTTTATTATGGCATATGCGGCATGGGGTACAAAATAGAAAGAGGAGGCAATGAGGGATAACATGAGTAAATAATATCAAGATGGTGTGCAATGCACCTCAAAGAAAGATTGCCATGTTTTTTGTTTTTTTTTGTAAAACAATCATGCAAACAGAGTGATACAAGCTTGGTTGAGAAACAATAGTAATAAAGATAGGCTTCATATACAGGTTTGATGTTCATGGCTAAACACGATATAACAAATTGGTCTAAAGTGTGATAATGTTTAAGCCTTTACTGCAAATTGAAGCTTATATTAAACACGATATATGAAGGAACAATCTAAAATAACGATTCCGTGAGTCACATTAACTAGGCTAAGCATCGCTAACGGAGCGTTTGTTTAAGTTAGTGTTAGAAGTAGGTTACATGCTAAGCGGGGCTTAACCGCGAATGTTTGTGACAATTCTGTCTAGGTACGCACTGGGTAGCATATAGCAGGCCCCTTGTGAACGTTAAATTGACAGTACCGGCTAGATACACGTTATAACTACAGCTTTCATAATAAATCGCTTAAGTAAGTAGTAACAGTCGCTGTAGATTACTAAACATTTTGATTTTGTTAGGCTAGGCATAGGCTTAAAAAAAAAAGAGAGAAAAAAGAAGAACAACATCACTAAAACAAAATATGAAGAACAGTGTGCAGGGTCTGTAAGGCACAGTGGCAGCAAGGTTGTGTAGCAGACCTGCAATTCAAATGCAGTCCAAGCACTAAGTAGCTCAGTCAATGCCCCGGGAGGGGGGGTTGCCAGCAGGTGGATGCTTCCAACCTGGTGTAAATAAACCAGTGGTGACAGATTATAGGAATGCAGGTTTGTTCTTGGGCTTGGGTCGTCCGCCAGTGTCTCCTACCATTATACCAGTTCCAGTCCCGGGTCAGCCGACCCCGCACAGGGGCCATGTGGGAGAGACAGTCTCTGCATCTGGGGAGGGCCAGAGCTCCGCTCCGGTTTGGTCGCGTACTGCAAGAAGCTGTGCTGTGGCCTGGTAGGTTACTGTGTTCCGGGGTTTCAGAGCATAGGCTTGCTGGTCAATGGTGCTGCATATGTTGGCCCCCACGGTCAGGGGATCGCCCCTAGTGGCAATAGGCTGCGGACATGTGGCGGCCGCCTGCCGGCCCCAGGCTTTCGTGAAGGCATGCACCTTGAATCCACCAACTCGGTAACTCTGTGAGGCCGGGTTGATCCTCTGTCGGGTGCCGTGTAGAGCTTGGCTGTTTCGCCACCGCCTGCGGTGGCTTGCTCTTCGGCGGTGTGGTCGGTGCCTGGGAGGGTTGCTCCTATTGGTCCTCGGCCCGGGAAGGCTTGTGGGGCGGCCATTGCCAGTTGCCGCTTTATTGTACAGGGGGTTCTGGGCGGTCGTGCGTTGTATGGTAGTCCCTGTCCACTGTCCCCTTTGGGGGTGGTATGAGACGTTTGTTTGCGTGGTCAACTTCGTTGGTGGGCCATATTTACGTGGGTTGGGGATGTGGTGGGAGTTAATGCCCTGTGGGATCCCCTTCTCCCTCTTACCCGCTTGTGGTTGCATGCTCTTCTGCTCCCCAATTGCTGTCCACATATGTTCCGCTAGCTTCTCCCAGAATCGGGTTACATATCATTACTTAGACACCAAGTCCTACACCATCGACAACCTACAGTCTACCTGGTTCCCTGCATTGCAGTATCAGATAGTGGTAATCTTACTCATTACGGTTCTCCTTAAGGCCTCACTTTGCCTTCGTATCATTCAAAAAAATTCACATTTATGGGAACCCAGGGGCTTGTCTCTAATTTACGGACCAACGTTCAGGTCCCTCAGCTTACCCACGTTCGTACGTTACAGTATCTCTGATACACACCTTCTCATACGTTCTACATTTTTACACTCATTATATTAGTGGCACGCCTCAGGCCCACTAGCATCTTTTTCCCACTAAGGTTTCCCGGACCAGGCCCGTTCCCTGCAGAAGCAAGAATATATTGTAATCTTCTGGCACATTGCCCAAATAAAGAGGAAAAACACTCAAGGTTAAGTATCTACATACGTTATATCACACCATTCTAAGAGACAAGCCCTATTAGGCTAGAGAACTGGCATTGAGGGTTAGGCGCTGGCCTTAGCTATCCTAAGTAATACTACGGTCCCGCGAGGTCTACACCCCACCTCAACACGGAGGTTCAGCCCCACGACCAAATCATAGTTAGCCACCTCGCTCGCCCTTCTTTAGGGCTACAGTTAGGGCTTCCCATGTCACGGCCACACGTTTTGAATCTCTTACGGTCACCGAGAGGCCGACATCCTACCACCACGTTCAAGTGGCCACAAAATCCCCTCAGCCCAAATCATAGGTAGAGCCTCTCTCCGCCACTTGGCACTAGCAGGGCCTCACCTGTCACTTGGTACTAGGTAAATTCTTCGCTTCGGCACTAGCTAGCAGGCCAGTTCTCCGAAGGTCTCATCCATACCTCTAAGTCACATTACTTATCCAAATCATTTTTTCTTTTTCAGAATGTCACAAGTATCCATCCCGATAATCTGTCTGCTGTTGGACGAAATACCCAGCACGCCAGTCTGGCCAGGGTCTCCATAGGAATCCCTCACCCCTTCTACCCTCAGTTACCTGGGATAGCAGAGCTCTGACACAGGGGTATCCTCTCCCCAGCCACTGCCAGTAAGGCAGAACTACACTGGCTCACAATGGCTCAGCCCAATGTTCCCAGGCCCGGCTCTAATTCACAAGGGCCGTCAGCTTACTCCTCAGATTCCAATCAGGAGACCCCAGTCGCTATCCTGGCCAGCCTCCAAATGATTAACAGGCTGATAAATGGAATCGGCTATAGCCACACCAGGTGTCTCGTTAAGCCCGGCAGGCGCTCACCTGGCGATCTCGGTCATACAGTCTGGCTTACCCCTCATTTGCCTCCATGTCCCCCACCACCCACTATCACTACTCCATACGTCTGACCGGCCCACCATGTTCCAATTTCGATGGAGAAAGTAATTCTCTATGGAAAGGACGTTAAACTAACATCACTACTTAACTTCACAAGACTCACTACAGTACAAAGGTTATATTCTTGGCGACATTTCAGTACTCCAAAGAGTGACACCCACGACTTAACAAAGCTTTCCATTCCTCTGTTTATCATTACCTCTCGCATAGAGACAGCTACTTCCACTTCTCACCACCCCTTCACCCCACGCACTAGCCAGGGAGGCGGCAAGAGGGACAAGCTGGGCTGACCACTTCATTTCTGGGGAAGGCTTGGGTGCACTATGACTTTAATACTGGGGTATGCTATTTCACTACATGCAGGGTTTTTCACATCTGCTCCAGAACCTACACTGTGGGGATATTTATGGTATAATAATAGTAAACAGAGAGAATTTCCCACTATTTAAATTCTCAGATCCCAAAGAACGTATCGTGTAAGTGAAATATATACCATATAAATAAAATCACAAATTGTTTATAAAAATAGATACAATTTTTTTTTTTTTTTTTTTAATTCTTTATTTTTCTTGTGCATGTAAATACGGATAAAATTTTTCTTGCGATGCCACAAGAGCATTGGCAAGTTGATTATGAACATTGGGTTTGACATGGCATGCGATTGACAGCACATTTTTAAATAATAATAATAATAACAGGCTAGGTCCGAAAAGGTAATGCAGAATAGAAGATACGTTTTAACTAGAGGTTCTGATATTGCCAACATTGTCATGCTTAGGGTTAATTATTCTCAGAGGCAGCAACATCTGTTAACCTTGCTTTAGATCTCTAATTTATGAGAGCTTAAACATCAGAGTGAACATGAAAGTGCATGAAACAAGTGAGTACAGGTAATGCTTAACGCTGCTGGGTTTGCTATGTTGCTAGAGTCACATAGTTGATTATAGCAGGTTTCTATTCTCTCCTATACATGAGAAAGTATATATAGTTTTGCACTTTCAGGTGAGGTTACACATGTATAAACCAACAGCCTTAATTTTTAAATAGGTTAAGATTTAGGTTGCCCCAGTAGATTTATATGATCTCTATTTGTGACATGAAAATCACAGGCTGTGCGACAACAGTAGTGTGTCATGAGCATTTAAGGCTGGACATTCGAGTGACATATTTGAGTATTCGTTTGCTCTTAGTATAATATGTAAGTTGCATATTGAAAATCAGAAAATAAACAAGCTTTTAACTCTTGGGAATAAGAGGAACATAAAATATAAATGCAACGTCAACTATGGAGATTGTGCTTCAAAGCTAAAAATTACCACCCCATGTGAGTCCTGTGTCCTCCAGGCGAGAAAACATATGCAGCTCCAAGAAACAGCCCTAGCATTTATGTTTAGCCTGTTAAGCTTCCCCCCCCCCAGGCGAGTCCCATGTCAGCCAGGCGAGGATCGGTGTTTGCCTGTCAGGAGACCAGCCTTTGGGTAGCATGACTGTTGGTGCGTGAAGCTCGGCAGACACTGCATTGTGCACAGTCCCTCTATGTGTGGAACGGTCCGACGCTTGTCTCAGACTGGGTAAGGTTCCAGGAATCATGGTTACCATTAGTGGTCAGGCTGTATGTTTCTGCTCCCTCACTGTGTGCAGCGCGGTGTGGTAGGTAAGTTGTCATATCGTGCTAATTCTTCCCTAGGTCAGCTCTTGGGCTCGTTTTTCTTTGCTGCCGGTTCCTGCTCTGTCCGGGTCATTAGGCTGCTCATGGGCCCCCCGGAGAGGTGGGTGCTCCCCGCTGTCGTCAGGGTCGCCTGCCACGAGGTCTCCGCCATTTTAGAAGCGGCATGTGCACTGGGCCTTCTCTGACACCTCTCCGAGTGTCAGTGTTATGGTGGTCCGATGGGTCTCGGGGTGGGGACCGGGATCACCCCCGCCGGCCCAGAGGGGGGGGAAACCCGCCTAGCCCCGGGTGTCTGCCTTACCGCTGGTGGGCAGGATAGCTGGGCAGCGGCCGTCCACCCCGCTCACCGCCCGAGCGGTCCGCATCGTGAGACTTGGATCGCCCCTCCAAGGGACTAAAACCTCTCGGGCAAGCCTCTCCTCAGGACCAGGGTGGCCTCTCACCTCGGGGTTCAGCAGCCAGGTGTCAGGTAGGCTGAAAGCTGTTCTTTTGAGGCTAAAATCAGAGGCTTTTGCAGGAGCTACTCCATTTTGCGTCCGTGCAGTCCGGCGGTCCGGCCCCGCCCCCCCCTACAATTTATTTTTAACAATTGAAATAATAATATTGAGTAACATGCATGACAATAATCAATGAATATTCAGTATAATATGAATATGCAATTCAATATGGTAATATAAACTTCCCCTGGTTGATACAGTATAGAATCTACCACATAGCTGTTAAGAAGATTTATGACTGTCTTTCACAGAGACAAAGAAAACGTTTCACAGAGAGAACAGAATTCCTTAGAGTGCAGCGTGAAGTCGTAAAAACTTTAGCTGACAGAATAACCCTTTCAATGCTGGCTAGACCTCCTCTAGGCATTTAAGATCTATTCTTATGTAATTTTAAATAAAATAACATTAAACCAGTCATTAGTCATTTCCTGGATCCAACCAATTGTGGTGGAATCTCGGTAAAAATAAATTTAGTAGGCCGAGATTACCACGTGGCATGTGTACGTGCATATGCTGACGTATCGATCAGTTGGTTGCACGAGGCAAGATACGATCAGTAGTGTACGGAGCATGTGCAAGAATACAGGATATAGTATTCCCCTCCTCCATTGTGCTGGACAGGCCATGCGGTCAAGCAGGAAGTTAATTCTTATTTGTATTGATTGGTCAAGAGAATGTGCGGGTGGAGCTTAATATGGGAGGAGTTATGTGCCTATATAAGGAGCCTGCACTATTGTCCGGGGCTCAGAACTTGCTGTATTTTGGTGACATTAGTCCCTCTGAGTCCCGATCGGTGATCCAATAAAGAATCTCTTCCTTCCTGAAGAAACCTGTGTCCATCTCTCTGTGCTTGGCTTCCGTCAGTTTCTCCGGTATCATTTGGTGCATTGTCCGGGAAGCTCATCGTTCAACGGTAGCTGAGAGGCAGAGGCGTGAGACGGTCTATCTTTGCCCACGTTCTCTACGGCTGCACCCCTGAACTTCTGCGTGGACCTCCCTTCGTCTCGGCGCCACTGGTCTGTTGTCCAGGAGATCATCGGCCTCTACGTAAGAAGTGCTGGGGTGTCCCCGTCGATGAGTGTGAACTCAGGTTCAGGAACGAGGAGGTAAGACAACTGCTGTTTTAGACGGCAGACCCACTAGGGGTATACCGATTGTGCGGTAGGCCCAAAAGGGGTTTAAATCTGTGTATGGAATCTGCCCCCTCTGTCGGAGGGAAGGAGCGAAGGCGCACCGCTCAATCGAACGCTCTTTAGTAAGACCGTTTGATTTGGTTTGGAGTCAGGCGGGGTTCTGTGTAAATAGCCCTAGCCGGACACCGGTGTCTTGTCTAGACTAGCGTTCTAGGGTGTATATTTTGTTCGCTAGGTCGGAGGGACCGGGAGACTAAGCGGCGTCTGTGTAAATTCGGTTCGCTAGATCTCAACCTATCTTGGCTAAGTGGGAAGGCGTGTAAATTTGGAACCCACTAGATTTTTGATAGAGTAAAATAGACTAAAAGGGTGCTGTTGTAAATTCCGCCCTCTAGTTCGCTATATGTGGTGCTTGGGCAGTGTGGCTAACCAAAACGGGTGTACATAGTTTTAGGTAGTCCATTCAAGGTACTGGCCAATAGTTTAGTTGGGATTGTATATGTGTTAAAGATTGTTAGTAAAGTGTATATCTTGTTAGATAGTGCGAGCTCAGCCGTCTAGCGAGAGTGTTAATAGTGTGTTGCTGTATCATAGTGCACGGTACCATAACCCTGTATATTTACTGACACTGTATATAAGTACTAATCATTGTCGTCTATTGCATGTTTAACACCATAACCACTAATAATTGTATTGTGACCTTAAATTGTGCTTTGACCTATGCTAACCGTACTGTAACCGCTATTTGTAAAAGACGATGTTACTGGGGTGTGTTATAGACGGGTAATTCGTATATAGAGAATTATAGCGTGGGTGACTGTATAGTTTCGCCAAAGGGCATAATATTGATTATTTAGTGACTGGTGTAACAGCTGTGTGTGTACGGGAATTCCCTGAGTGTTTATTGTGTTATTGTGTACGTTTCACTTGTCAACCGTACCACGTGGTGCTGTTGCCGAAGGAAACGGGTGTGACTGTTGAATAGAACGCGTGCATAGTATTCGTTGTCAACGACGTTCCATTGATAAGTATGGGCGCGTCGGAGTCAACGATTTTGGATCCCTTAGGTTGTATGGTAAAGCATTTTAAAAAGGGATTTAAAACATGTGATTTTGGGGTTAAAATGTCTCCTGTACGTTTGGTCACTTTGTGCACTAGGGAGTGGCCTATTTTGGTTGCGGCATGGCCGCCACGTGGTAGTTTGGATCCAACCCTGATACAGCGTGTACACGTGGCTGTGTCAGGTAGGCCTGAACTTTACGGACAGTTTCCATATATTGATTGTTGGAGACAGGCCGTAAACGACTCGCCAAAATGGATTCAGATATGCCACGAGGAGCAATGTCGCCTCATGGTGGCCAGGACTTGTTTGTCCACTAGGACTGTGGTTAGGCCCATTTTGGACACGCCCCCTGAGTCCGAGATCCCTTTGCCGCCCCCTTACTTCCCTTTAGGAGGAAGAGGTGACGCGAGTGCAGGAAGTTCTATACCCCTCCCCTAATTGCCCTCATCCACTTCCGCTTCCTCCTCCAGTACAGAATCCACCCCCCCTCGTATTAAACCTCCCCTTCCGGAACCAGAACCAACCCCCGTTAGATCTGAATATCCTGATTTGGCGCCACTTCAAACTTCCGGTCAAGCTTCTTCTAGCTCGGCTGGGAGTATTCTATTTACTAGCTTTTCCCAAAATCAAGCTCCCACATCCTCATGCCTTATTTCCCCCCGACTGGAACCCATAACTGACGCCCCTTCACGTAGCCCTATACTAACCAGACAACTGACCGGTACCCAACAACTCAAACATTATCAGATGCCTCTTCGTCTGAATCCTGGGATCTCGATGCCGCAGGTCAAATGGCACATGCTGACCCAGTCTTCGTATATGTCCCGTTCACGACTACCGATCACTTGAATTGGAAGACCCACAATTCCTCGTACACTGAGAAACCACAAGCTATGACCGATCTGTTCACCTCGATAGTTCAGACACATAATCCGACATGGGCTGATTGCCAGCAGTTATTAATGACATTGTTTAATAATGAGGAAAGGACAAGGATTAACCAAGCGGCCATTAAAGCGCTAGAGGATAGAGCCCGTGCTTTAAATCAAGCCAATCCGGCAGCATGGGCCGCAACACATTACCCTAATACCGATCCCGATTGGAATGTTAATGGCGCAGATATGGTTCAACTCAAAGCCTATAGAGATGCTATAATTGCTGGCATGAAAGCCGGAGGGAAGAAAGCTATTAATATGTCGAAGACAGTTGAGGTGATTCAGAAAAGTGATGAAGCGCCCAGTGTCTTTTATGACCGATTATTGGAGGCATACCGCTTGTATACCCCCTTTAATCCGGAAGACGCTGATAATTCCCGAATGGTAAACTCTGCCTTTGTCAGCCAAGCTTACGGAGATATTAAGCGCAAGCTACAAAAGTTAGAAGGGTTTGCAGGTATGTCTATCACCCAACTAATGGAGGTAGCGAATAAAGTATACATGAACAGGGAAACAGAGACAAAGAAAGAGGAAGAGCGCAAGATGCGTAGAAAGGCAGATATGCTAGCGGTAGCGATCGCAGGCGTAGATAGACGGGGCCCAGATAGAGGCGATAGTAGATGGAATGAGGAACCCCTGAGTAGAAATCAGTGCGCATACTGTAGGGAAGAAGGGCATTGGAGAAGTGAGTGTCCACGAAGGGAACAGTATGAGAGAGACAGACCCAGGGCAGGTTATGGAAACTTTAGAGGCAGAGCGAGAGGTAGAGGAGGCCCCGGAGAGAGCAATGGTAATAGAGGAAGTAATGGGAACAGAGGAAGTGTAAGGGAAGATAGGTACTATCCAGCAGCGCAAAGGTCCCGCGATAGAGAAGGTAGGGACTTTGTAGGATTGGCTGACACGGTCATGGAGGACTATTGATACCGACCGGGCTCCATCCCCCTTGGTCGAGCGGAGCCTATGGTCGATGTATCAATAGGGGGAAAAAGGAGTGCGTTCATGATCGACACTGGTGCTGAACATTCGGTGGTGACTGACCTAGTTGCTCCTCCATCTGGAAGAACTATTACTGTAATAGGAGCAACTGGAAGAAGTGCGGCAAAACCGGTTCTTAAAAGTCGACTCTGTACATTGGGAGGCCACGTAGTAAAACATCAATTCCTTTATATGCCTGAATGTCCAGTCCAATTGCTGGGACGTGATATGCTATCTAAGTTACAAGCGCAGATTACGTTCCTACCAAATGGAACAACATCCTTAAAGTTTAATGGACCTTCAGGTATTATGACATTATCCGTACCAAAGGAAGAAGAGTGGCGACTTTATACAGCGTTGACTAGCCAAAACCCTAGGAGTGATGAATCCTTATTCAATATACCAGGAGTTTGGGCAGAGAACAACCCACCAGGACTGGCCCGCAATATTCCACCTATTAAAATCGAACTAAAACTTGGGGTTTATCCAGTGAGCCTAAGACAATATCACATCCCGCAGAAGGCTAAGAAGAACATCCAATCTTATCTGGATAAGTTCATACGGTATGGTATCCTAAAATTCTGTACTTCCCCCTGGAACACCCCATTGCTGCCTGTTCAAAAGCCCGGTACAGATGAGTATCGACCTGTACAGGACTTGAGAGCAGTCAATGATGCGGTTGTTAGTATACATCCAGTTGTGCCCAATCCATATAACCTGCTTGCTTTAATTCCGGGCGGGGCTACTTACTTTACAGTCCTAGACCTCAAAGATGCCTTCTTTTGCCTCCGAATTGCCGCAGAAAGCCAATGTATCTTTGCTTTCCAATGGGAAAACGCTGTGACGGGCTCGAAACGCCAAATGACCTGGACAAGACTGCCCCAAGGGTTTAAAAATTCACCTACCCTATTTGGTTCAGCTCTAAGTCAAGATTTATTGGATTTCGAGTCCATCCCAGGAGAGTGTGTATTGTTACAATATGTAGATGACTTGTTGATAGCAGCAGTTACAAAGGAAATATGTCAGCAAGCAACGCACGATCTACTACACATTCTCTGGAAGGCAGGATACAAAGTGTCTAGAAAGAAGGCTCAGTTGTGTTTGCCAACTGTCAAATATCTGGGATTCCATATCTCTGAAGGTCAAAGAATTATGGGGCCAGAGAGAAAAGAAGCTGTGTGCCAAATACCGATACCCAAGAATAGAAGACAAGTGCGAGAATTCTTGGGGGCAGCAGGCTTCTGTAGGATATGGATTCCCAGCTACGCGATACTGGCAAAACCTCTGTATGCAGCTATCAAGGGTACAGAGCATGACCCCTTCTTATGGACTCAAGAACAGCAAACGGCATTTGAAGATGTGAAGAAGGCTTTGATGAGTGCCCCAGCATTAGGTCTACCTGATCACACACGACCATTCTACCTGTATGTACATGAGCAAAGAAGAATGGCTGTGGGAGTATTGACACAGTACTTGGGATCATGGCAAAGACCTGTTGCCTACATGTCTAAACAACTGGATGCAGTGGCCAGCGGACTTCCACCTTGTCTAAGAGCCGTAGCTGCAGCCGCCCTGCTAGTAGCTGAAGCCGATAAACTCACTCTGGGTCAGAACCCCGATGTTCAATATTACACCGACGGCAGTAGTTATGTGAAAGAAGGGATCCGCTATGCAGGATATGCAGTAACAACGATAGACAAGGTGATAGAAGCTCGGCCACTGGCAAAAGGAACATCAGCACAAAAGGCAGAATTGATAGCACTGACACGAGCGTTACAATTGGCTGAAGGTTTAAGAGTGAACATCTACACGGACTCCAAGTATGCGTTTTTAACCACTCATGCCCACGGAGCTTTGTATAAAGAAAGAGGACTATTGAATTCAGAAGGCAAAGAAATCAAATACGCAGCTGAAATCCTACAACTATTGGAAGCAGTGTGGGAGCCGAAAGAAGTCGGTATTATACATTGTCGAGCACATCTGAGAGGAGATGGTGATGTAACCAAAGGAAATCGGATGGCAGATAGTGCAGCTAAGCGTGCCGCTGAATCGGGAAGACAAGAGTATGTGGGGCATATAGCTGCTCTTATACCAACTCCACTGTCTCAATGGACTCCAGTTTATACAGCTCAAGAAGAGGAGTGGTTAAAGACTGAACCTGGAAAGTATTTGGAGAACAAATGGTATCAGTTAGAAGATGGAAGAATAGTCATTCCAGCATCACTAGCGGTAGAAATTTCCAAAACTATCACAACGGGACACATTCTGGGAGAGACAGCACAGAAGAATCTCTCAGAAAACATTTCTACATACCAAGATTGTCTAACTTGACTCAGGCCATTGTACGAAGATGTGTAACGTGTGCTAAAAATAATGCAAGGCAAGGACCAGTAAAGCCACCAGGAGTCCAGTTTATGGGGGGACTCCCCATGTCCGATTTACAAATTGACTATACAGTGATGCCTAAATCTGGTGGACATCGCTACCTACTGGTAGTTGTGTGTACCTATTCAGGCTGGGTAGAAGCATGTCCTACTCGTACAGAGAAAGCAGGAGAAGTTGTGAGATTCCTGCTACGAGAAATAATACCCCGATATGGACTACCCTGCTCTATAGGATCGGACAATGGTCCAGCTTTTGTTCATCAGTGCCTACAACAACTGACTCATATGCTTGGTATAAAGTGGAGGCTTCATACGGCATATAGACCCCAGAGTTCTGGTAAGGTAGAGAGAATGAATAGAACTATTAAGAATCAGTTGGCTAAAATGTGTCAGGAAACACAACTTAAGTGGAACGTTCTCTTGCCCATAGCTCTATTGCGAATCCGCAGTACCTACCAGAAGGATGGGCCTCTCTCCTTTTGAAATCATGTATGGGCGACCACCTAAGTACTTGGTAACTTAAGGGGGGATTTGAGTCAGTTGGGAGAAGGAATTACCCGGCAGCAGGTTGTAGAGTTGGGTAAGACTATGGAGGAGGTACAGAAATGGGTACAAGATAGATTACCTGTGAATATTTATCCCCCAGTTCATAGTTACCACCCAGGAGACCAAGTGTGGATTAAAGAGTGGAATAATGTACCGTTAGGGCCCAAGTGGAGAGGTCCTTATGTTGTTCTTTTGTCTACCCCTACAGCGATAAAAGTAGCCGAAGTGACTCCGTGGATACATCACTCCAGGGTTAAACCAGCAGCAGTCGATTCTTGGCAAGCTACAGCAGATCCAGAGAATCCCTGCAAGATCCGGTTAAAGCGCACGACTCAGTCGGAGTGACGAGGAACCTTGTGGATTACAAATTTTATTGTTTCAGAGATTTGGTAAGTGAGTGAGAAGGCCATAATAAAGCCTGTCCGCTCACCAACGAGTGTATAAGTCAGGAAAAGTCTCGAAGGGACCCCTGTGAAGACGAGCAGAACTCCATTCCCTGCAGCCCTTACATCCTGGAAGCTGAGGTGCCTTCGCACGGACGAAGACTGAGGATGACGACGAAAGATGTGTTTCTGATAATGTTTTTATATGTGTATTTTTATATTCAGGAAGGTAGAGGTACCGACACTCCTAGCTGTGAGGTATGCATTAAGACTACAAGAACAGGTAACCATATTTCCCAGACCCTAATTTGGCATTCGCAATACGAGTGTAAAGGAGATGTATCAAGATGTAGATACTTAAATATAGAATATAGTGTGTGCCATTTAGGAGTAGAAGAACCCAAGTGCTTCAGTCCAGAGTATCAACCCCGTACAATTTGGTTGACTCTCAGGAATGGAGATCCTCAGGGGACCCTAATTAATAAGACGGTATTAGAATCCGTACATTCTTCGGGTGTTCTGCTATTTGATGCGTGTAAGGCGATATCAAGTGGTAGAAAGCTGTGGAATGTATGTGGGGATCTTAGATGGGAGAGGACGTATGGGTCTAACGATAAATATATTTGTCCCAGTAGTAAAAATAAGTATGTGAGTCCTAGATGCCCAAATAGAGATTATAACTTTTGCC
The DNA here is from genome assembly GCF_036172605.1 of Pelobates fuscus. Taxonomy (NCBI): domain Eukaryota; kingdom Metazoa; phylum Chordata; class Amphibia; order Anura; family Pelobatidae; genus Pelobates; species Pelobates fuscus. Next base: position 17,554,200 of record NC_086321.1, on the reverse strand, counting down.
CATATTGGTCTTGTGTGGGGTGGGCAACTTGGGGACAGACAGTAGACAAGGACATGATTGTGACTAAGTTGCCTACCAGTCCATATTGTAAGTCTATGGAATGCAATCCAGTCCATATACTTATAAATAACCCCGACAAGTTCTTAGATAAATATGGTAATTTATTTGGGTTTCAAATATATGGGACGGGTTTAGATCCTGGGACAGTATTGTTTATAGGGATAGAGACTGATACGGTAACCTCCCAAACTCATCAAGTATACCATTCCTTTTATGAAGAGATGAGCATAGATAATAAGATCCCCCATAATGCTAAAAACCTGTTTATTGATTTAGCTGAAAGTATTGCCGGTAGTCTTCATGTTACCAACTGCTATGTGTGTGGAGGTACTAACATGGGAGACCAATGGCCTTGGGAAGCAAAGGAGGTAATGTCCGGTTCTGAGGCAGTTGACCAATTAATATCTACACAAGCCGATTATCATATGAGTGTTAGAGGTAAATCTGAGTGGAGATTAAAGACCTCCATCATAGGTTATGTTTGCATAGCGAGGAAAGGAATGATGTATAATACTTCTGTAGGAGAATTAACTTGTCTAGGGCAAAAAGCTTATGATGATGATACAAAGAATACAACTTGGTGGTCGGCTTCAAATGTCTCAGAACCATCTAACCCGTTTGCTAGATACGCCAATTTAAAGGATGTATGGTTTGTTTTATCCATCACATCTAACTGGAGAGCCCCAGCAAATTTGTACTGGATCTGTGGTAAGAAAGCCTATTCGGAGTTGCCACAGGACTGGGAAGGGGCATGTGTGTTGGGTATGCTCAAACCATCCTTTTTCTTGTTACCTATTGAAACAGGTGAGACTTTAGGTGTTAAAGTGTATGATGTGAATCATAGGAAGAAAAGGGGACCCATAGAGATAGGCGCCTGGGAAGATAATGAATGGCCTCCCCAGCGTATTATAGATTACTATGGGCCAGCCACGTGGGCAGAGGATGGTACTTTTGGTTATAGAACCCCAATTTATATGCTCAACCGCATTATAAGATTACAGGCGGTGGTTGAGATCATTACTAACGAGACATCACAAGCGCTCAATCTTCTAGCGAAGCATAATACCAGGATGAGGACAGCAGTATACCAAAATAGATTAGCCTTGGATTACCTTTTGGCAGTAGAGGGAGGTGTATGTGGGAAGTTTAACCTGAGCAATTGCTGCCTTCAAATAGATGACGAAGGGCAAGCAATAGCTGAGCTTACTAGCCATATGGTTAAACTAGCGCATGTGCCTACTCAGGTATGGAAAGGGTACAATCCAAGTAGTTGGTTTGGTAGCTGGTATGAGTGGTTTGGAGGGCTTAAGGCAGTGGTAGGTGGAGTCCTACTATTTTTAATGTTGTGTCTACTCCTGCCGTGTCTTATACCCTTAGTAGTTAGGTCTGTGCAAAGCCTGATAGAAAATATAGCAGAGAGGAAGGCTGCTGCACAGATAATGGCAATTTATAAATATAAGGCTCTAGATCAGGGAGAACCAATGCAGGAAGATGAGTGTTGAAGATTCACATCATAAGATAAGTCTGGTCTGGTTCAAGGTAACTTGCGGTGTATGCAAACTAAGGTTAAGTGATGCCTCAAGTAATTGTGAAATATCAAGAGGCATCAAAGGGGGGAATGTGGTGGAATCTCGGTAAAAATAAATTTAGTAGGCCGAGATTACCACGTGGCATGTGTACGTGCATATGCTGACGTATCGATCAGTTGGTTGCACGAGGCAAGATACGATCAGTAGTGTACGGAGCATGTGCAAGAATACAGGATATAGTATTCCCCTCCTCCATTGTGCTGGACAGGCCATGCGGTCAAGCAGGAAGTTAATTCTTATTTGTATTGATTGGTCAAGAGAATGTGCGGGTGGAGCTTAATATGGGAGGAGTTATGTGCCTATATAAGGAGCCTGCACTATTGTCCGGGGCTCAGAACTTGCTGTATTTTGGTGACATTAGTCCCTCTGAGTCCCGATCGGTGATCCAATAAAGAATCTCTTCCTTCCTGAAGAAACCTGTGTCCATCTCTCTGTGCTTGGCTTCGGTTAGTTTCTCCGGTATCACAATGAGAAGAAATCTACCAAATTCTACAAGCTGATATTTTAATTTTTAATTTGCCTAAACAGATATTTAATCTTATTTTATAGCAAATCAATACAGCTGGATAAATGTCACGATATGCTAACATGTGATATGTCACAGAAATACACACTTATCCCAATTCCATCTGCAGCATGAAATGGTTATAAATATATACTTCTTAGTTAACTAAGATTTCTAAATACCGAAATCTGATCGTGATTTATCCAGTCATATATCATGCTATTAGAAACATTTTAATTAATTTAAATTAATTAAATGAAACCAGTATATTTACCAGTTAAATAGATATTCTCACCAGATGTTCTCAGGTAGCTAAGTGTCAAGGAAGGTTTCTCTGTCTTTTCTTTCTTAGTCTGCTTCCGACTCTTTTGTCCCCGACTGCTTTCTCTGCTCTTGATTTTCTTGATTAATGCATACCTCCTTACATCTGCCTTGATTGTTTTGATTCATGCCTCTCTCTTCCCTTTGTCTTAACTTTTAAAGGGACAGATTATCTGTTCGTCACTGGCTAATAAACCAATAACAACACTAGGGGTGTGGTTATTTTTTTAGATAGCAACTTAATATTTGGTCTATAAATGGCAGTCTCATCCCACTAAACATACCTATCCAGGAAAGAGTTAACTTTTCCTGGTGGCTATTTTGATGTCATTTTGGCTTATCTATATGTTGCCTATAAGTCACGTTTTCTGTCAGATCAAACCGTTTCTTTGGGCTTTCTTCAGACTGTGTCTCCATTTTCTGTAGTAATTCCTAATATGACAGTTATAACTAAGTATGACCTCAAAACTTACAATGGGACTTTGTTAGATATAGAAAGTAAAATTAAATTATTTAATCTTCTCTGTCACCTATGTCTGGGTTTAGAATTTATTCTATTCCATTAGCATTTTAGACAGTCTCTTATCACTTGGTTTGTTTATACTATACATTCCATTCAGCTCTGGTACAGTTTTAGAGAAAGGATCGAAATTTTGTGTCTCTTTGTTAACTTGAAAATAACAAAAATGGATTCTGGTCTGTTCATAATGACTTCAGAATATACACTTTGTATTTCTATCATAGCACAAAATGTCTGCCGATATAAATACCCTGACAACACCTAGTCCACACACGCAGCCCATCTGTCACCTAAGATACGCCCAACTTTGTTATCCTAATATACTATCTGCATTTACACCCAGCTAGGCATCTGATAGATTCTGGTGCCGGGTTTCTCACAGGGGTTCACACGGGCCTTATCACCATTCCCACAGGTACACTCGTAGGCCCTTACCTATTATCTGCACCCATTGACCCTCTTACGGTGGACCACCTTCTGTCCACAGCAGTCATACACTGGGTTCACGATCGCCTCCTTACGGTCTTCACACTTCTCATCTTGGCGTACCATTCCCATCGATGTAGAAATTCACTATACCCTATAATACGTCTGATCATAGACCTCTTCCGCACCGCACTCTACATCCATTCCCAGCATCAAACTCCCTCATTCCCGCTATGGAGTTCTCACTGCACTACGCAAATCAATCATGCCATACAAGCTATCACTTAACAAGTAGTAAGGCTTGGTTGAGCAAGATGGACTTATCCAACGCCTTTAATCTACTATCTATTAACCCTTCACCATGGCACCTGGCCTACGTTCGGGCGGCCATCCTCGCTAACCATTTTGTGGCTATTTTCATAGGCTGACTTGGCTGGCAGCAACCTCTCAGTTCTTATTAGTCTGCTTTTACATTCCTGGTGTCCACAACACAGCCGCTGAAGCTCTTCCACGCTCAATTTAAGGTCTCTCTACAACCTACTACATACCATCCAGGATACAACCTTTTCATGAGATAATCTTGGACTAAGCACACCGTTACACCTCATACAGATACGCACGCTTCACGCAGTTTCACAACTACTCTATCGCTCACGCCAGGGCTTTGTATATTGTTCCATGTCACAAGTAGAGTTTGCTTGATTCAAGACTTTTTTAAACTATTGTACTTTGCCTTTTCCTCTAAACCTACATATCAAGCATCTTATTTATACCTCCTATGCTGTCACTCCGTTTTACGTATCCAAGGTCAGCCACACACTATCAGTACTAAGCCATTACTTCACGTCTAAACATTCCATTAAGGTAAGCTACATCATTGTTTCCTTCGCTGGTCTCTCTTTTTCGAAGAAGCGCTGCATCAGCGGTTCCAAGCTCTTACACCCCAGTCCACATTACTAGGTGATGGGGCCACAGGTAATCCTCAGCTTAGTTACATATATACCTCAATCAGAGTAAAAGCTCCTTACTAGCTTTCAGTACACAAGCTGTATAAACTTGCAATAAAGTGTGTTTTCTTTGAATTCTCTTTGTGCCCTCTATTACAGGCCTACTCATACGTTGGTTCCGGCACACCTCAACCAACTTTGCTTCTCCTTCTACATTCCATTACGTATTAGATAAATTCCGAGCACAAGTTTGAAGGCCATTTGGCCTGAATTTGTGGGAGGAGTTATGATCCTTTATAAACCCTACGCCCCCTACTTACCTTTGTTGTGCAAGCTGTTTGTCCCCACCCACCTACACCCATACATATTAACAATTCACCTTTGTGGGCCCTCTTTTACAGGCCTACTTGTACGTTGGTTCCGGCACACCTCAACCAACTTTGCTTCTCCTTCTACATTCCATTACGTATTAGATAAATTCCGAGCATATATATATATATTTTTATATATATATAGTTAAACAAAAATCTGCACACCAGCCAAGCCATAAGACTTGCTTTTCCCACAGAAATCCCAAATCTGCATTGATGTTATAACCGCAAAGGATTCTGGGTGGGCATATGTAAATTAGTTTAACAAAGAATCACATTTTTGCCTCATTCCATTTTAAACATGGATTCCTTTTAATCTGTGTTTGCAGTATACAACTGCTTGGAACACAACTTAGGAAAAGATGCAAAACCAGTGAACCACTCATGGACAGCTGTTTCGTTGTTAATGCAACTCATCAGCATGAGGTTGGTTACTGGTTTGCTTATTGAGGCTTGGTAGTGCTTGGGAAGCAAAATCCAATTAGGTTATGGTGGGGAAAAATTGTGATTGAAAACCCCTTCAACCAGAAGTCTGTGGATAGTTAATGCAATGTTAAACAAAAATCTGCACACCAGCCAAGCCATATCTATATAACAAAATGGGTCATTGCCAAACATACCCAATTTTTAGCATAGACACATAATTCACCCCAACTTTTAACAGTACTATACCCACTGACAATGACCCATAGCGTAAACTAACAATAATCCATATAACAAGATATGAAAAACATAACACAAGACACAGCCACAACAGGCATTATATCCTAAGTGATTTAACATTGTAGGCATATAACGAGATACCCCTACACACCCAGGTTGAAAACCACCTACGGGCTCCAGCCTACCAATTGACAAATTCAACCATGTGACTATTGTTACCAACAACAGGTAAGAATGGCTAATTAAAATGGCCTCTAATCTAAAATGTCCGTCATTAAAGGACCACTCTAGGCACCCAGACCACTTCAGCTTAATGAAGTGGTCTGGGTGCCAGGTCCCTCTAGGATTAACCCTTTTTTTTTTATAAACATAGCAGTTTCAGAGAAACTGCTATGTTTATACTGAGGTTTAATCCAGCCTCCAGAGCCTCTAGTGGCTGTCTTATTGACAGCCACTAGAGGCGCTTGCGTGCTTCTCACTGTGAAAATCACAGTGAGAAGAAGCCAGCGTCCATAGGAAAGAATTGTAAATGCTTTCCTATGCGACCGGCTGAATGCGCGCGCTGCTCCTGCTGCGCATGCGCATTCAGCCGATGACATCGCGAGGAAGGAGGAGTGGAGGAGGAAAGCTCCCCGCCCGGCGCTGGAGAAAGGTAAGTGTTTAACCCCTTCCTCTCTCCAGAGCCCGGCGGGAGGGGGTCCCTGAGGGTGGGGGCACCCTCAGGGCACTATAGTGCCAGGAAAACGAGTATGTTTTCCTGGCATTATAGTGGTCCTTTAATAACTGATTTCAAATTAAGCCGCGCCCTCACAACCACCTAGCCAATAAACACCCACCACTCCATATGCCTGCCTCCTAGCTCTGTCAAGGCCCATTTCCTTAGCTTCGCTGGTCCCTGGGCTACAGGCTCATTGATTGCAGGATAAAACTTACCAGGAAAAGTTAAAGGATCTTATCATGTATAGTTTGGAGGAAAGACGAGACAGGGGGGATATGATAGAAACATTTAAATACTTAAAGGGAATCAACACAGTAAAGTAGGAGACTATATTTAAAAGAAGAAAAACTACCACAACAAGAGGACATAGTCTTAAATAGAGGGGCAAAGGTTTAAAAATAATATCAGGAAGTATTACTTTACTGAGAGGGTAGTGGATGCATGGAATAGCCTTCCAGTTGAAGTGGTAGAGGTTAACACAGTGAAGGAGGAGACTATATTTAAAAGAAGAAAAACTACCACAACAAGAGGACATAGTCTTCAATTAGAGGGGCAATGGTTTAAAAATATAAAAAAATATTATTTTGAATATTCCTTTACTGAGAGGGTAGTGGATGCATGGAATAGCCTTCCAGCTGAAGTGGTAGAGGTTAACACAGTAAAGGATGGGCATAAGGCTATCCTAACTATAAGATAAGGCCAGAGACTAATGAGAGTATTTTGAAAATTGGGCAGACTAGATGAGCCGAATGGTTCTTATCTGCCATCACATTCTATGTTTCTATATTCTGATGTTACAATTGTGGCTGGAAAAAGGTGACATGGTCAAAAAAAAGTAAGAAAGACAGGGTATAGAGATTTATTACTTGGTGGGAAGTGATGCCCATATAACAAGATATTTGTCTCTGTATGATTTCTGGGAGATCCCAATCTATAATCTGATCTAGCTTGAGAAATGCAGCCAGGACGTGCCGAAACATTGGGGGTATTAGAGGCTCGTGTTTCTGCCAGGATGAGTAAGTTGTGGTTAGTACCGCTGTTTAAAGTATTTGACTTATTGTTGTCACTTCAAATTTGATGTGGTGCTCCATTTGATTTTTGTGCTTTGTGTTTGTTATAACCTGTTTTAGTTTAATAAAGCATTTATGTGTATCTCTTTGGAGTAGTCTAGTGTGCAATCTCTTTTTGTATTATATATCAGTTTATTAAACATTAGGAGGATGATATATTTAACCCCTTAAGGACCGGACTGTTTTTGCAATGTTGTACATTTGCGACCAGGCATCTTTTTACACTTTTGTGGTGTTTGTGTTTAGCTGCAATTTTCCGCTCTCTCATTTACTGTTCCCATACAAATTATATGTTGTTTTTTTCAGGACAAAAGGGACTTTCTTTACATACCATTATTTATATAATCTCATGTAATTACATTTTTAAAAAATGAAAAAATATGATGAAAAATTGAAAAAAATACATGTTTTTTGACTTTTATGTGAAAAATCTTTTACTCATCTAGAAAAGCGAATGAAAAAAACTGCTAAATAGATTCAAAATTTTGTCCTGAGTTTAAAAATACCCAGTGTTTACGTGCTTTTTGCTATTTTTTGCATGTTATAGGGCTATAAGTACAAGTAGGATATTGCGGTTTCAAAACATACATTTTTAAAATGTATCAATAGTGACATTGTAACACTATTATCTGTCATAAATGCCCGAAACACACCTAACATGTACATATTTTTTTTAAAGTAGACAACCCAGGGTATTCAATATGGGGTATGTCCAGACTTTTTTAGTAGCCACTTAGTCGCAAACACTGGCCAAAGTTAGCGTTCATATTTGTTTGTGTGTGAAAAAAGTAAAAAACTAAATTGAACGCTAATTTTGGCCAGTGTTTGTGACTAAGTGGTTACTAAAAAAAGACTGGACATACCCCATTTGCAATACCTTGGGTTGTCTTCTTTTGCAAATGGTATGCCATCATGGGGGTAATTCTCATTCCTGGGCTACCATACGCTCTCAAAGGCAACGTAACCAACCTGGCCATTTTCAATGTAAAAATATTTGACCCATATATTTGACCCTGTAACTTTCAAAAACGCTATAAAACCTGTACATGGGGGGTACTGTTATACTCAGGAGACTTTGCTGAACACAAATATTAGTGTTTCAAAACTGGAAAATGTATCACAACAATTATATCATCAGTAAAAGTGCTGTTTGTGTGTGAAAAATGCAAAAAAAGTCACTTTCACTGACAATATCATCGCTGTGATATGTTTTACTGTTTTGAATCACTAATATTTGTGTTCAGCGAAGTCTCCCGAGTAAAACAGTACCCCCCATGTACAGGTTTTAGGGTGTCGTAGAACGTTACAGGGTAAAATACAGTGATAGCAAATTAAATTCTCTGGACTTTCTGCCTGGGTTGGCAGGCAGGTCCCTTAAATTGCAATCAATAAAATAACTTAATTATGTAAAAATATTACATAAATACGCACGTAGAATTTAAATATATATGCATATTTATATATTTGAAGTCTACGTGTATATTTATATAATTATTTATGTAATTTTGTATATGGACATATGAATAGTTCGTATTCTTTTTATTTATTTATATATACATAGATATATATACAATTTCATTCTAAGTGTATTTTGATATAAATATATATATATATATATATATTAATATCAAAATACAGTTAGAATAAAATTTCGTATAGATATATAATTTTTTTAAACATTTTTATTATTATTTTTACATGTTTAATTTAATTTAAATTACTTATTATTTGTATTTTATAATAATATATATATACAATATATATAGTTATTATATATTATATATATTATATATATATATACGTGTGTAATTTAATTATAAGTGTATTTTTATATTAATATATGTACATATGTATAGGTATAATATATGTCTATATATCATATATATACACATATATAATTATTATTTTTTTTTTATTAACTTTAACTTTAATTTTTTTTTATGATTTTACACATGCAGGGAGATTGCCTGTCAGCACAGACAGTCCCCTGCAGGCAGACACATGGACACCTATTGTGACCATGTGGTCGCCCTGTTGGGCGATCACATGGCCACAGGGATCCTAATCTGCCATGGGGAGACTGTCTGGGCTGCAGACAGTCTCCCCACAACGGGAGCACCGTTGATCGCCGCCGGGGGAACGACGGCGATCGGGTAACTAAATCTTAAAGTTAGGACGGTTCAGGACCGTCAGCGGTCGGCAATGGAAAAATGCCGATGACGGTCCTGAACCGTCCTGCGTCCTTAAGGGGTTAATATTAGTTTATTAAACATTGGGGTGATATATATATAGTTTATTAAACATTAGGAGGATGATAATCTATATTAAATATCAGTTTATTAAACATTACTAGTAGTTGGTAAATAATATATATCAGTTTATTGAACATTAAAAGGATTAAACACTGCTCAAAAAAATAAAGGGAACACGTAAACAACACAATGTAACTCCAAGTCAATCACACTTCTGTGAAATCAAACCGTCCACTTAGGAAGCAACACTGAGTGACAATCAATTTCACATGCTGTTGTGCAAATGGGATAGACAACAGGTGGAAATTATAGGCAATTAGCAAGACACCCCCAATAAAGGAGTGGTTCTGCAGGTGGTGACCACAGACCACTTCTCAGTTCCTATGCTTCCTGGCTGATGTTTTGGTCACTTTTGAATGCTGGCGGGAGGTCATACAGGCACGTGGAGGCCACACACACTACTGAGCCTCATGTTGACTTGTTTTAAGGACATTACATCAAAGTTGGATCAGCCTGTAGTGTGTTTTTCCACTTAAATTTTGAGTGTTACTCCAAACCCAGACCTCCATGGGTTGAATATATTGATTTCCAATTTTTTTTTGTGTGGTTTTGTTGTCAGCACAACTATGTAAAGAAGAAAGTATTTCAGAAGAATATTTAATTCATTCAGATCTAGGATGTGTTATTTTTGTGTTCCCTTTATTTTTTTTGAGCAGTGTATTTATATCATCCCATTAATGTTTAATAAACTGATATTAAATATATCTCATTCAATTAATGTTTAATAAACTGGTATTCTATTTATTATACACATAATTATATATATCATTCCACTACTGTTTAATTATTATTATTTTTTATAAAGCTCCAACAAATTCCACAGCGCTGTACAATTTTAACGGCATTCTCTAGTGCCAGGAAAACACTGCAGTATTCTGGAGTGCCTCCCTCCCTCCCGCATCCTATGTCGCTGAAAGGGTTAAAACCCCTTTAGACACTTACCCATGCTCCTCCCTCGCCAGCGGACGTCAATGGCAATGGCCGCGCTCGCATTAGGATTTATCCATCGGAAAGCGTTATTCAATGCTTTCCTATGGGGACGTCCGGCGTCGTTTAGACTACCAAAAGTCGTCTAAGAACTCGGAAGTCGCTCTCGTGGCTGTTTGGTAGACAGCCACTAGAGGAGGCCTTAACCCTGCAATGTAATTATTGCAGTTTATAAAAACTGCAATAATAACACTTGTAGGGTAATTATATTCAAAATATTGGATCTACAGTGGGAATAGAATAAAAAATCATAGTGTACTATTACAAACACGCCATATATTGGTATTAAGGTTGCATTCACAAACAAAAGTTGATTGAAGGCACATCAATTATTAAAGTTGGCAGGAAATCTTCCATACGTGAGTGGGCATGTAGGAGTAATAATAAATGCAGACTGATTATAACCTGGTAGTGTGCTTTAAGTTGGAGACACTTAGATTGCAGTGATATACAGGCATATCAAATCCCATGACATAATGGTCATCAGCAGCAGTCCGTCAGCAATCTTATTAGATCGAATGAAAAAGCCATTTCTTCAATTAAAAATAGAATTTATTGGATAATCAAATAAAATAAATCAATAAAAAACAAGAGCCCAACCCTACGATTTCGTCTGATACACTTCAGACTTCTTCAGGGGTAAAGTGACAATAAAAGCCCAGTCTCCTGTCTGTAAATCTTTGTTTTTCTGTTTTTTAAATCCCCCGATGCCCCTCCTGCGGATGCAGATGTTGTGAGGACTGGAAGCAGTCCTATTTTGTTGATTCTACAGCGTGGGGGAATTACTCTATAGGTAAACCTTATTTGTTTTTACCTCCCCAATATACGTCTTTCCACCTGATTTATAAGGGTGATATTCTGTATTTGATACTTGCAGGGTTAAGTGTGATGGGAGTTGGCACCCAGACCATTTCAATGAGCTGAAGTGGTCTGGTTGCCTACAGTGTCCCTTTAATATCAGTTTATTAAACATTATGGGTATAATATATATAATATCAGTTTATTAAACATTAATTGAATGGTATATATTTAATATCAGTTTATTAAACATTAATTGAATGCTGTATATTTAATATCAGTTTATTAAACATTAATTGAATGGTATATATTTAATATCAGTTTATTAAACATTAATTGAATGATATAGATTTAACATGTTTATTAAACATTAATTGAATGATATATATTTAATATCAGTGCATTAGACATTCATTGGATGGTATTTATTTAATATTGAATGATTTATATTTATTATTAATTAAATGATTTATATATAATATTAATTGGATGGTATATATTTAATATCAGTGTATTAGACATTCATTGGATGGTATTTATTTAATATTAATTGAATTATTTATGTTATTAATTGAATGATTTATACTTAATATTAATTGGATGGTATATTTTTAATATCAGTGTATTAGACATTCATTGGATGGTATTTATTTAATATTAATTAAATAATATTCAGTTCACTGAATCTATCACATTAGGTCAGGCTGTGGTGAGCTGCTGATGTTAATGTTGCTCCCTCAGGTCAGGGCCTGTTTGTATAGCTCTCAGTCCGCCTTTCTCCCCACCATCCGGCCTTCCCATTGGCTGGCTCTGAGTGACCCTCCACGGCCATTGGCTGGCTCTGAATAACCCGCCCCGGCCATTGGCTCGCTCTCAGTGAGGAGAGATCGCGCGTTCGCTCGCGCACCTCGCCTAGATGCTTGTTACCACGGCAACCAAGATGACGCGCTCACCTGTCTCGGCTACCGATTGGCTTCCGAATCAGGCCACAGTGTGTCTCGCGCGGCCGGGCCCCGCCCCCCACACCGAGGCTGTCACTATGCTGCTCGGCTGATTGGCAGCTCGTTCACTCGCTGAGCGGCGGCGGAGCAAACAGGGCGGCTGCTCACACTCAGCCTGGACCAGGAACCGCCGCTGCCGGGGTCACACCGCCGGAGTCCCGCCGTGTCACGGTGAGTGGGTGACAGCCAGGCAGGCAGTGCGTCAGACAGCCCCGGGCGGGGGGCCTCGGGCACGGCAGGCAGTGCGTCAGACAGCCCCGGGCGCGGGGTGATGAGGTCAGAGGGCGCGGGGTGATGAGGTCAGAGGGCGCGGGGTGATGAGGTCAGAGGCTGAGTGTACTCCAGGAAGGACCTGACCTCCGTGTACACCGAGTATCATTGATGGTCCCCAGGGGGAGGAGGACGTTACGAGGTAACAGCCGCTGGGACACTGGAGGATATTACAGGCACCGCAAAGCATCATGGGAGTTGTATTTCTGTAACAGCTGGAGTTCTACCTCTTCCCTTCCCCCTCGGTTAGAGGATCCGGCTCTATGAATATGGTTAGAGCAGGGAAAGGCAATGCTCAGCACTCCAGATGTTATGGACTACATCTCCCATAATGCTCTTACAGCCATAATGCTGGCACAGCATCATGGGAGATGTAGTTCACAACATCTGGAGTGCTGAGCATTGCCTACCGTTGGGATAAAGGATCCGGCCCAGAGTGTGTGTTAGAGGATCCGGCTCGCTGTGCGCGCGCCTGCGGTTAGAGGATCCGGCTCGCTGTGCGCGCGCCTGCGGTTAGAGGATCCGGCTCGCTGTGCGCGCGCCTGCGGTTAGAGGATCCGGCTCGCTGTGCGCGCGCCTGCGGTTAGAGGATCCGGCTCGCTGTGCGCGCGCCTGCGGTTAGAGGATCCGGCTCGCTGTGCGCGCGCCTGCGGTTAGAGGATCCGGCTCGCTGTGCGCGCGCCTGCGGTTAGAGGATCCGTCTTTCTCTGTCTTCCTGTCCCTCCCCAGGAGCCTAAGCCAACCCCTACTCGTACAGCTGCCTTACTATTGTATTTACAGAAATATTCCGGAATCTGGTTTAAATCCATTTGAGACCAAAATCCTCATTGTTTTATTACATATATTTTTTTCTAATGTATAATTTTTTTTATTGGAAAAATGTAAATCGTCAGTAGCATTCAAAGACACAGGAGAGCATATGAAACACAATAAGTTCACTTTGTTTCTTTTAACGACAAAAAAAACAGCTAGGTCTTAACCAACATCATGTATAACGATGTCTGGTAAAAGTTGCTTGTACATTGAAGAAAGTATGGTGGGTTTGCCCTTCCAAGGTGAAGAGGGGATAGTGAAAGCATAAAGAGAGAGAGAGAGAGAGAGAAAAGGTACTGTAGGAATAGTCTAGTCCAGAGTAAAGGAGGTAAATTACCGAATTATAAAACCTCCCCTAATTTCTATCCATCCAACAACTTGAAATCTTTATTCCAAAAATCATAGATGGCGGAGCAGGACAGCAGTCTATCAAATTATATTTTTTCCAACATTTAAGCTGGCAGCATTTGGGTAGCCCAGTGGAACAGCACATGGGGCGTCATGGGAACTGCGTTGTTACAGAATTATCAAAACGTGTTCATTTTGGGTTTCCTGATTACTTTAGTTGTTGAACAGTTTTGTGGGATTTTTTTTTTTGTTTGTCAGGTATTCATGTATCATGGCTTGAACAGTGTTGACTGTTGTTAAATATTTGGTGTTCGTATCTGATTTTTGTATAACTAGGTTAAATTGAATACGGCATCCTTATTTACATAAATATCACCTGTCTTGACTATAGCCTCCGCCCTTCATTGCTTTATAATTTAGGATGTAGAATATAGGGCATTTGCCTTTCAAACTACGGATATAACTTTGGAGTGTTGCTTCATGGTGTGTCCCCAATCTACATGGCTGAGTGTCTGCTTGTAAGTAAAATCAGCAGGTAACTTATTTGGTCTGCCTGTGTAATAATGTACCCAAGTCCAGATACTATTTTCACCTCGGTTGACGTCATGTTTATTGGAAGTAAGGTATTCAAGTATTTTTAGAAACGTTCCGCAAAGTTTCTTTTTGAGCCAGAAAGTGACTTGTTGAATGTTTTCTTGTAATCCTTTGGAGTTGGAAATTTACATAAACTCTGATTTATCTACAAAGGGATCCGTGATCTAATTCTATGGGGAGTTTCCCAGTTGCTCTATTTTGACTCCCCATTGTGTTGTAAAAAACTTAACAGCAGGGATGGGGTTACATTGTCAAAATATATAAAGACAGTAGATGTTATATACATTGCTTATTGGTATCTGTAAGGACCCAGAAGACATTGCTTGCAGTACAGCTTACCAGAAACGGCTGCAGAATGTAAAAATAGTGTCTGCATTTGCCCACATACAGTTAAATAATATATTTCTAAAATAAATGTATTTAAATACCTTTTTTTTTTTATATATAAATCAGTCTCTTGGCTATTAATGTAATACAGTGAAATGGTACAACCTTTCCCCCCTGACTGTAGGAATGATGGGGAGAGGAGTTACATTTCTTAAAGGCATTATATCCATTCTACTCTGCAATCTGTTATCATAACTAGAGTATACACAAGGGCGAGTGAGATTTTATGGACTAGATTTCACAGTTAAAAACTATGCTCTATTATGGTGGTCATAATAAAAAACAATACAGTGTGATGGAGTGCCCTGGCTCCCCCTCATTGTAAGTTGTCAGACTGTTAAAAAAAAATGGGCGCTCTCCTGGCACTATAAATATCAAAGTATTTTGTAGTGGTTATGGTGTTTGGAGACGTCCTTTAACACTCGTTTTAACGCTTATCATTGTAAATAAGGATAATTGTGGGGAAAGCCGCTTAGGGAATTCTCAGATTTAGCTGACGTGGAATTACGGATCTAGTCGTGCCATGCTTACAATTTGTGAGTGTGTACACGTTCATATAATTTATGTACTAAGAAAAAGTGTCGGTTTGTATTTAAAAGACTTGATTAAGTTGCAAAAGTGACCTGTATATGTGCCGTGTTTGACAATATCTAGCATTACCGTGGACAAACTGAAACGTATTTTAAGGTTATTATTGAGTAACCAGGTGTCTGTCCATCTTCCTGTACTGTGCGAATCAGTAAATAGACTTCTAGGAAAGCCAGTTACATAATCTGTAAATCATTGTTCTCTGAACTTCACGACTTGATGCAGTGCAAAGGTAATAATAATAATGAAGTGTTTGCTCAAAGGCTTGTGAATTTACATTGATCATTAATGGCATTTAGTCACGGGTTACTTCAAGAAACTTTCTAGCGATTACTGGCTGCTAAAACCCTCAGAATAAAAATATCCAACTCATTTACTAAACACCAGTTTCAAACATTTAAAAGTTACAAAAATGACACCGATGTACCCCATTTTTGTCAGCTCCTGTTCTAACAACCTAATTCCAGCTCTTATGAATTGAATCCACTTCTTAAGGAAATCCTTCCTCCTGGGACTCTCTGCAGTGAAAGGCTAAATAGGGCCCTGGACAGAGAGGGGTGCAAAACCACCAGAACATGCATACAATATAAGAGCGATATATGTATTACACCTAACGGCTACAAATAAATCTGATCCAGTTATTTCATCTGAATATAGAACCTCTCCATAACAAGTCTAATGTTCTGCCTAGGATCAGTTTAATGGCTTGACAATCCTTTCATATAATTATTACATGAAGCCTCAGACTGAAATAATTCTATGTATGTGTGTAAGCTAGGATTTTACTGCTGAAGTAAAACGTGCCACTAATTTGAGATGAGCGGTGTGGTAGCATGGTACCCTTGGCTATATCGAACTTGTCAGAGCTAATCTGGCCGAGCAACCGTGATGGCAGGAATAGACGTATGACACTATAAACTATTGAGTTGTGTATTGCTCTGCCATGGATTGCATGCGGCTGCAAGGCTTGAATCAGTCACTAATTGGCATCGGTGCCCACAGGTTGGATGCTGAGAGAAGGGAGTTTGAGATTGACTGCATTGCTGTAGGAGCACTCGCTCTGCTAGCATCCTTTAGTTGCAGTCTGTTACAACTCGAGAAACAAAGGCTCTCCCTCCTGGCAATAGAGATCGTGTTACTCCACTACTTTAGGTCAGTTTAGGATATTGGTGTTACAATGCCTTACTGCCCTCTGCCCCCCTCACCTGTATTCCTTTAACTTGCCTGTAATTCAGGCGCCAATCTACTTCCTCTGTCTGACGGTAGTAGGGGCCTTGCTCTCTTCCAGGCTGCCAGTCACATGCGGGGATGTAACTAGCCCGCGGCAAACAAGCTGGAAACACTGTCATCGAGGCTGCTACCACAATGACCACTTCAAATCACTGTAGTGTACATGGTGGTTGGAGTAACCCTTGAATGAAGTGAATTTGAAGGGAATTAATTCAGGAGGGCTAAAACAGTAGAGGCAGGGAGCGGTGCCAAGCAGACTCTAGATAAGAAGTTAAATTGTTCTAAAATGGTTTAATTATTTACAATGTGACTGTCTGAACAATCCTGGCACCATAACCACTGTAGTGTGCTTTAGTGGCTATGGTGCTTGGAATCTTCCTTTTAACATGTGGTAACCTGGTATTTTTATAAATCAGAACACCACTCAATAGAACAAATTAGCATCTGAGATATTTGGACAGTCCATATAGCAAGACTTAAAATTTCAAGTCCTGTGTCACTAGCCAGACTTTAAAAGTTACTTGCCACTGCTACACCATAGGGGAATTTCTAGTCACCAGGACTACATTTTAACTTGCCAATGACTGCATATATTGTGTAATCTTGTCTGAGCAAGGCTCACCTTCTGTTACTCTATGTCCAGCTGGTTGTTTGTTAACCCACCTATTGTACAGCGCTGCAGAACATGTTGGTGCTTTATAAACCGTGAAATATTTGTATTCCTATTAATCAGGAGTGTTACAAAGAGTAGCTTTTCACTTTTCCTATAAGCGTAGCAGCAGTGATTCCAGTAATAATGGGGCTCAGTTTCCGCCTGTCCAATCACTGTTTACAAGCTAAAAGTGGGCCCTTGTGAGTTTGTTCCTGGTCAGCCAATTGCTGCCTGCTTTCATCAGTGGTTTATAGCTCCTCCCCCTCCTCATGCTGTCACACTCGGTGCTATAGGAAGAGTGTTCATATCTCTGCAGTGTTTGCTGAGGCTGCCTGTCTTCCCAGCACACCCGGGGTTAATCAGCAGATATCCCCAACCTAAATAAACATACATTTCAAAGACTGCAAAGGAAACATCCAGCTGTGTCTGCTTGACTGAGAGGTTTGTGAGAGAGATCAGACTGTCAGTAAGTTATCTAATCCCCCTCTTCCCCCCCCCCCCACCCTCTCTCCTGTATGTAGATGTGTCAATACTTGTGAAGTTTGGGGACCAGTAAAATAAATGACTCCCTTTAAATGTGCTCTAAAACATCTTCACCCCTTGTCTCTTCACTGTATTCTCATGCAATGAGGGCATTTAGAAATGAAAGCTCAGCAGTTTCTCAGCAGTGACGTTCATTTTTCGTTTATCATCCTATTAGCCCTCTGTCCTCCTTGGCTTTTTACTTAAAGCTTCACTTGTAGACTTTCAGTGCCAATGCTAGCTGTGACACTGGGGATTAGAGGGCTCGTAGTGACTCTAGCTGGGAGTGGGATAATGACGTGGGAATTAGTGTGCTGGAAATAAGGTGACAGTGGGCGGAATAATTGAAAACCAATAAACAGGGCACTTTATTCACAAGCCGTGGGTTCAATACAGACAGACAGACTGACTGCAGGAGCGTTGCACTTCATATAGAAATGGAATAAAAAAACAAAACCCTGCTATACATTTTGCATAGGTGGTGAGCGGTATTTTAGGGCTGACTTGTATGTTATCATTTATAGAGTGTCAGTATATTCCTTGATGTTTTAGTGTTTGCTAATATAAACAAATATTTGACACACAAAATGACGTGACTATACGCTGGATATACGCGGCTGTTTTATACGTTCTATGTTATGAAAACTTTGTGTTCGGGTTCCGTTTGCATAAGTAAATGTTGCCATTGATGAGTTATATTAAAATAGTGTGTTTAAAAATAGTTTTGGCTTGCACTCTTCATCCAAAAGGAAAGGGGTAGTGAAAATCTCATTCTCCTACGATGATCTCACTTACAGCATGATTTCAATCTTACCCGAACTCTAATTCACCTCTAAATGGTTTAAATCAATATGGCGACTGCGTCTACCAGGGCTGTATCCTCCGTGTTGTCAGACGTATGTTAAACTCTACAAGTAAATAAAATATTCAAAGGATTAATCTGCTTCTCGTCCTATAGAGTACGGAGTCATTTTCACAATAGGCAAGTGTTGCTGCTGTTTCAGTGTCTTGTTGCTGAATTCAATGGCCAGACAGACATGCAATCTTCCCATTAACATCTGGGGGAAGGTTGCCATTCTTATAGAAAAGATAACGTTATCTCTGGTTCTAGAATACCATCCCTGGTTTATTGACGTGTTAGATTTGATATTATTTTTTCACGATACTTATGGTCACATGCCCTTTCTCAGGTGACTCTGGATCCAGTTTATGTTTCGATTTCCTTACATGCATATGAATTGATCTAGCAGTTTTAACCGTACAGACTTAAAGTCAAGTTACTCAAGAAATATTAACTGTTTATTATTCCCTTCCAGGTCACCACTATTCCTGTAATCATGTTGTCACGACTATTCCGCATGCACGGTCAGTTCGTGGCCTCTCATCCATGGGAGGTCATTGTCGGCACAGTGACTGTCACCATCTGTATGATGTCAATGAATATGTTTACTGGGAATGACAAGATCTGCGGTTGGAACTATGAGTGCCCCAAGTTTGAAGACGTAAGTCTGCTTGGATAATGCATCGGGGAAGGAGAGAGCAGTGTTTACCATGTAAAACGTGTCTTTCTTTTGTTCATAGGACGTTCTCAGCAGTGACATAATCATCTTGACCATCACACGATGCATTGCTATTTTGTACATCTACTTCCAATTCCAGAACCTCAGACAGCTTGGATCAAAGTACATTTTAGGTAAAGAATTGTTGTTTTCCTAGGCTTTTATTAATATATCCATAAATGTATTTTGTCTGCCTAACTACGCTGTATGCATGCATGCATGTGGCTGTTTATACACTGTGTGTGTGTATTGTTTTGACTTTTGTGTCTTGCGTGGTTTCTACTATTGTTTTAGTGCAATATAAACCAGTAATGCATTATTATTATAATCTGTCGTTTCTAGGCATCGCTGGTCTGTTTACCATATTCTCCAGCTTTGTATTCAGCACGGTGGTCATCCACTTTCTCGATAAAGAACTGACCGGCTTAAAGTAAGTCTAACACATCCAAGCCCTGCGTCTGGCATTGTCTGTGTATTACCTTTTTAGCCCGCATTTTAACTGCTTTCTGTGTTTGGATTTTTCTTACAGCGAGGCTCTGCCTTTCTTTCTGCTACTGATTGATCTTTCCAAGGCCAGTGCCTTAGCCAAATTCGCTCTTAGTTCCAACTCACAGGTACGTGTGCTTCATTGAAATCTGATAATCTGCAACTTTTTCAAAATATGTTAAAGGGACACTATAATCATCAGAACAACTACAGCTTAATGTTCTGGTGAGTATAGTCTGTCCATGCAGGCCTTTTAATGTAAACACTGCCTGTTTTTTTGTTTAGAGAAAAGGCAGTGTTTACATTGCTCTCTAGTGGCCATCACCCCAGTCAGTGCTGCATGTTGTCTACACTCTGCATGGAGGCGCTGAATTTTCCCCATAGATATACATTGAATCAATGCAGCTCTATCAGGAGATGCTGATTGGCGCAGAGCAGCATTTTGCCATGCACGATAACTTTTCAATGCTTTCCAATGGGAAAGCATTGGACTGGCAGAGATCATAAAGTTTGATCTCCGCCAAGGGGGTGGGGTGTGGGCGGGGATAGCCGTGATCGTTCCTACTCGGTATTGGGAAAAAGTGAGTAAATCTAGGGTTGGTGAGGTGGTCACGGGGAGACTAAACAGCCATTTAGACCTATATTGTTAGGAATACACATGTTTTCCTGACACTTGTGTTCCTTTAAGTCCTCACTTTGTTTATACAGAGATTCTAGATTTCTGAGCTTTATTTGTTTGCTCAGTATAACCTGTGCTTAGTTTCCCTTTTAAACAGGAGGCTGCTAACCCTGGGGGTTTGTAACAAATGCTAGAATTGTACAATCCAGTATCTATTTTATTTAACTATATCATCTATAAATCATACATTGAAATGAGGACTCTCTCCAGTCTGGAATATTAGTAGAATTTAAAACCGATTCCTGCTTGGAGTTCCTGTTAGATTCTCAGATGGAGTTCCAGAATAAATGTATTATACTGAAGTTACTAGGATTTCTGATGACAAATTAATTGCTCATTTATTTGACCTTCTTAGGATGAAGTCCGAGAAAACATTGCCCGGGGCATGGCGATTCTTGGACCTACCTTCACACTTGATGCGCTTGTTGAGTGCCTTGTGATTGGCGTGGGTACAATGTCAGGTCAGTCTAATGGATTTTAGTAGAGAAGAGGATAAATAAATAATGATAATGTGAACTATTTTTAAATGGCTGATTTTTTTTTTTTTTTTTTGCAGGTGTTCGTCAACTGGAAATCATGTGCTGCTTCGGTTGTATGTCCGTTCTAGCAAACTACTTTGCTTTTATGACCTTCTTCCCAGCTTGCGTTTCCTTGGTATTAGAGGTAAGATACTGTAGAGAACCTGCAGCAGGGACTCCAAATTTTGGCAATGCAGGCGTTGGTAAACTGCATTTTGCATGATTCAAAGCAATCTGTTTGCAAACATGACAAATGATCATAATCCTTTTATCCAATCATTTGTGCATTCTGGCTATGATAATTGAAGTTTGAGACACATTACAAGGCAATTTCAAGTACCATGACCATGATGGTGCCAGCATTAGATATGTGCTTGTGGCGTGACCCGTTACTGTCCATATTGCCTGCTACAGAATGTTAGAGCAGATGTTGCTAATGTAGAAATATAGCTTCCTTATTAACGATATTGACAGAGGGTCTGGGCCACATGCATTTGGGACCCTCAGTTTTGTGTCAAAGCCGTTTGGAAATGGCAGAGGAGGTGACACCGGGAGCATGTTGGTACTTTTACCGCAAGAGTGAACTATAGTATTTGTGGTTTTTGGAGTTCCCTTTTAAATTAACTCTCCAATGGATTTTTATTTTTGAGCAATTTATTAATTAAGTAAATATCCCCATAATGAAGAAATGCAGCAATAAGCATGCATGTTTTTCAGTTGGATATATCTAAAAACAGCATGCAAAAGGTGCAGGTCTGCAGCCTTTGCATGCCCTCTGATTCATCTGATTTTTGTCTTGAGGGAGCCCAGCCAGGGAGTCTGCATGGGGCGAAAGTGGGCTACGTGAAGACAGGCAGACTTTTACTTTTAGGAACTTTTTGCTCTCTAAAGTAATTTTAGTTTTTAAATGTATCTTTGTGCTGGGATATTTTATAACCCTGGATAATATTTCTTTTGTTTTAGCTATCCAGGGAGAGCCGAGAGGGCCGTCCCATTTGGCAGCTCAGCCAGATTACTAGTGCTTTAGAAGAGGAGGAGGATAACAAGCCAAATCCTGTCACTCAAAGAGTTAAAATGATTATGGTAAGTGTTTCCCATTTTGTTCTGAACTACCCCGACCTTTCCACATTAAGTGTGTGTGATTGATTTGCAACAAAAAGGTAAACTGCCCTTGTCAGTAGATTTACGATATTGGGATAATGTAGAGATGCAAATTAAATACACTTTAAAAAAAGTAATGCCGGGAGACTGGCCGCTTCTTCATTGAATCTCATTGTAACATTGCTGGATTGTTCTCTCCAGTCTTTAGGTTTGGTTCTTGTTCACGCTCACAGTCGGTGGATCAGTGAGCCTTCTTCTCAAAACAGCACCTCTATTGAAGATCCAAAGGTTTCCATTGGGTATGATGACAGTATGCCGAAGAGAATTGATCCCAGCATGCCACTCTGGCAGTTCTATCTCTCAAGGTAAGGGGAAATGTGGGTTGTCCATTCCACGACTTACGGAAAAGCTCTCCTTATTAGTTTTCAATGTCTCCTTTTGTTGGTTCAGTATGAAGCTGTCAGAGTTGTCCCTGACCCTGAATCACTTAACAAAACAAATACCATAATCCAATGTACATAGACCTATAGCTCTACTTAGAAAGGCTCTTTAGAATGTATATTTAATAAACAAATAATTTACCCAGAAGGTAAAAAAAAAAAAAACACAGGCTAGAAAATCCATATTAATTAGCTGTATTTGTCAACTTGCACCCCTTTCCTTCCCGACTGCACATGCTGTAACATACTGGGTTTTAATCCGTAGGATGCTGACTATGGACATCGAGCAGGTTATTACCCTCAGTCTTGCTCTGCTTCTTGCTGTGAAGTACATCTTTTTTGAGCAAACTGAGACAGAATCCACCTTCTCCCTGAAGAACCCCATTACCTGTCCTGTAACCACGCAGAAGAAGCCAACAGAAAGCTGCTGTGTAAAGGAGTATGAAAGAAAAGCCCCAGTCACCCCAGTGAACGAGGTCTCCTCAAAGGAAGAAAAAGGTAACTTGATAGCAACAAAACATCAGAGAACCAGCACAGCGGTTCATTTGTTTGAGTCCTCAATAAGTAAAGCAATATGTCTGCCTGAAGCCATTCACTGTAAATATTCTCCTTCCAGAGGCCGTAATCAAGCCGCTACCACTGGAGCAATCTCCCATGACTAGCTTTGTGGTTGGAGATTCCTCGTCGCTGGAGTCGTCCTCTGATGAAGATGGAGAGAAAATAGAGTTACCAGAGCAACCTCGGCCAGTTGATGAATGTGTTCGCATACTCAAGAATCCAGACGTAAGAGAAAAGGCTTTCATATATACATAGATTAGAGGTTGTGTATAAGAACAGATGGACTACCTATGTTGGTGAAAGTCCAAACACAATGTAAAACAGACATGGGCCATCTGTACTGTAGGCATGCATTATTTTGTAAAATAAATACAGTACTAATATTTTACTACAGTGATAATTCAATGTGAATTTCAAATACTAGGCCAAAGTAGCCATAGCCAAACTAGAAGGATAGCTGACTTTGATTTTTTTTTTTTTTTTAGTTAAGCTATTTTGCCCTTAAATTTGAAATTCACTTAAGTGAATAACCCTGTACATTTCTGCGGGGTGAGTGAGTTAAGTTCATAGTAGCGTTTGCAGTAATGACGCATCCCGCCGGTGGCAGATTTTACTGTTGATTAAAGGTTTAGTGATGACTTACAGGGCAAACTTTATCTCAGAGTAATTATATTCAGGCTGCAGTTCCTCAGAGCCCTCTCATCCACCCTTCCTCTCAGCCACTGCAGTGATGCACAAGGTTTGCCTTGGGTGCTGCTGAGCCAAAGATTAATCTTGCACTGGAGATAAAGTTTGCATGCTTGAGTACCTCAGGAGTGTTCCATTTAATTTAAATGTGTTTGATGTAATGTCACCTACAGGGACATATTATTATGGCACTGGCCTGGTCTGCATCTCACTGCTGTCAGATTCCTGCATTAAGAGAATATAAAAAACTTTTTATTTAGATCTTTGTATTTTAGCAAATCTAAATACAGTTAGAACTCAGGATCTGATTAGTGGCCATGATAAAACATAAATTAATGATGAGCATTCTTTTATAGAGGGCCTATACCCTGGAGCAATACATTTAAAAAAATCTCCAATAACCATTGCATATGGAGTACATTGGTATTACTGTTCTCATTGTGACATTGAGATAATTAGTGTGTTAAATTAAGCATTACTCTCTCTCTCTCTGAACTGCATTGTAACCCTAGCTTTATAATTGCCAAATGGCTCACAAGCTGTCTGGGACCTGGGTGCAGGAGAGCACTTCTACCTCTGTACCCCATTCTACCCGGACTTGTCTTTGGTCTTTCCCCGTAGCAATGGATTGCTGATACGCTCACAGAACATTTTACTAGTTTTATAGAGCCTTTTATTGCAGGGCTATTCAGTATTTCCAGTCTTTCGCTTTGTACAATTCACTAAAAGCTTGCGGGATTTATATCTTTTTACCAGTGTTTGTCAAATATTTGGTTTGTTTGCTTTGCTGTTACTTCACAATATTATTATTTTCCTCTAATATTTACTTAGTTGCCATAACCTGTGAAAGTAAGGGGCTAAATGACACTTTCCCCCTCTTTACGTTATAGCAAGGAGCTCGATTCCTAAGTGATGCTGAAGTGATCAGACTTGTAAATGCAAAACACATCCCTTCCTACAAACTGGAAACCATGATGGAGAGCCCTGAGCGAGGAGTGGCCATTCGCAGAAAAATGCTCTCGGCCAAACTGCCCCAGTCATCAGCCATCCAAAACCTTCCTTACAAGAACTACAACTATTCTTTGGTGAGTTATTGTGTGGTGTATGCAGGGGACTTTAATCAAATGGCATTTACACAGTACCAGAAAAGGACATGTCTCATGTTAATTACACACAAAATGGTAGCCAGTGCTAGAAAAATGATCTATTTGGTCACTTATTTTTTAAGCATCATATATTTTTTTAAAAACACGTTTTAGGGGGTAGGGCGGATTGAGACATGGTTGAATTTACTTCTTTTTGATGCCTAAACTCTGTCCTCACTCTCTCTAGGTCATGGGCGCTTGTTGCGAGAATGTAATTGGGTACATGCCCATCCCTGTAGGTGTAGCTGGTCCTCTTCTTCTAAACAATAAGGAGTTCCAGGTACCCATGGCAACAACAGAAGGATGTCTTGTGGCCAGCACCAACCGGGGCTGCAGAGCTATAATGGTGAGCTTAATTCTAATGATTTATTAGTGTAGTTTCAACTATTGTGTGGCAACTTCCTGTATTTCGAAAAACTGCCTTCCACAACAGACTGCAGATTGAAACGGCCAATGATAGTAGCTTCCCTTACTGATCCTGTAATGCACATTGGCCAGAGACATTTTCAAGTTGATTTTTGTAAACTGTTCACTGTGCTTAATTATCTTAACTTGCCATTTCAGATGGGAGGTGGTGCACACAGCCGAGTGCTGGCTGATGGGATGACTCGTGGACCAGTGGTCAGGTTGCCAAGTGCTTGCGATGCTGCTGAAGTGAAGACCTGGTTAGACAGCGCTGAAGGATTTAAAGTCATGAAAGACGCCTTTGACAGTACCAGCCGGTAAACATTACTTGCATGTTATTGGCTCATTTTGTAGATTGGGAGGTCCAAAGGCTGATTTGTAAAGTGGCGAGCACTAAATAGATCTGATTTTTGTTAGGTTTGCTCGGCTTGGAAGACTTCAGACCAGTGTTGCTGGAAAAAATATGTACATCAGGTTTCAGTCAAAAACTGGAGACGCCATGGGAATGAACATGATCTCTAAGGTACGTGGAGCTCTCCTTCTAAACTGTTAGACATTTAAAATCTTCTATTAGCTCACTAACCTCTCTCGTTGTATTAGCCAACGGCACAACCCATATCATAAACCGCAACTACCAGCACTGTAACACTTGTTTTAATTTGCTTTCCATGTGAAATTGTCATAGCTGCATATCCTGTATTAATGGCTGTGATGTTACAGGGCACCGAGAAGGCACTTTCCAGGCTGCAAGAAGAGTTTCCTGAGCTACACGTGTTAGCTGTGAGTGGAAACTATTGTACGGACAAGAAGCCAGCTGCTATCAACTGGATCGAAGGGAGAGGAAAGTCAGTGGTGTGTGAAGCAATCATTCCAGCCAAAGTAGTGCGAGAGGTAAGTAAAGGGTGAAAGTTCTGCTTTCCCAACCCTCATTTATAAAATCAGCCTCCGTTATAAACCCATAAAGGCTCTCCGGGTAAGTCATTTATGTGATAATTGTCGCGAATTCAAAGTAAATTTCAGCTTTGGAAACCACTGTAATACAAAACAGGAGGTTGGGAGCTTGTTCTAGCTGCTGCCCTAACGGCTAATATTTGGCACTTTAGAAAGCTATGCTGTTGCCTGTTATTCTCAGCAGCTTGACACGTTTTTAGAAATGTGTTTTAAGCCTGTTTGAGAAAGGTGTTTGCGTGTGCCTGCAGTGTTTGCGTTTTTTGTCTGTTAATGTTAATCACGGTCTTACGTGTTTCCAGATTGCACCGCTGCAATCTATAATGAATGCGGCTGCGAGGCTTATTTTCCTGTCCGGTCGCACCTCCCACGCGCCCCACTCTGTCAGTCCCTGCATTGGCTTCCAGTTAGATATAGGGCCCAATTCAAAATTCTGGCGCTTGCTTACAAATCCCTACATAATTCTGCTCCAACATACCTATCCTCCCTCATACACAAGTATGTCCTGTCGAGACCCCTGCGTTCAGCCCAAGACCTACGCCTATCCTCTGCCCGGATCCCCACCTCTGACGCTCGCCTTCAAGACTTCTCTAGGGCTGCACCTATTCTGTGGAACTCCCTTCCCTCCTCAATCAGACTTTCACCCAGCCTCCACTCCTTCAAAAAATCTTTGAAAACTCACTTCTTCATTAGAGCGTATCAATTAAACTGTCAGCAGGTTTCTAATCCCCCACCCCATGACTCCTTTCCTGCAACTGTCAAAAATGACCTCCCAAGCACTCAATGAACCCTTCTCTAACAAACTATTTAATTCCCCTACTTTAACCCTTTGTGTCACTTTACCCCACTCCCTCTAGCATGTAAGCTCATCGACCAGAGCCCTCAACCCCCTCTGTTCCTGTATGTCCAGTGGTCTGATCTCAATTATGTGTCTGTTAGTCCACCCATTGTACAGCGCTACGGAATTTGTTGGCGCTATATAAATTATAAAATAATAATAATGAAACGTGATCTGAATTTCTCCAGGTGCTGAAAACCTCCACAGAAGCTCTGGTGGAAGTGAATATAAATAAGAATCTGGTGGGCTCTGCCATGGCCGGCAGCATCGGAGGTTTTAACGCACATGCAGCTAACATAGTGACTGCTATTTATATTGCCTGCGGACAGGTCAGTGGACAAATTGCATGGACTATATTTTGTGTACATGCCTGCTGTAATTTGGTTTTATGGCATGTGTTCATCTATAAATATCATAGTTTCAGAATTCATGTTATCAGATGGTTACAAACGCTGCATAGCGTAGCTTTGTGCCGTAACTTTGTATTTGATTCCTCAGGACGCTGCACAGAACGTTGGAAGCTCTAACTGCATCACACTGATGGAACACACGGGTCCGATGCATGACGATCTGTACATCAGCTGCACAATGCCGTCCATTGAAATCGGCACCGTGGGAGGCGGGACCACCCTGGCCCCACAGCAAGCATGCTTACAGGTATTCTAAATCCACTAATAATCCAAGCACCGTGGGTATGGTTCTAGAGAAGTGCAATTTGTCCACACAAGCACGGGATGATCAGAGACACATTTCTGATGTAATACAATCCTAGTAACGCCCTAATCAGATTTTTTGATTGTTCATATTCTGATATGGTCAAATCAAGGTTTAGCATATTTGATCACATTGGCTCCATTTCAAAATAACTGCATAGGATCAATAAATGCCACTGGCAAGCACTGATTGAAAACAAATTTGAGCATTCGGTGTATTTGAAGCAAGGAATGCATAGCTCGTACATCAACATATAATAAAACAACCACTTTGAGTGTAGATAATTAATAGACAAACTAAAATATATAATAATACGTAAATTTACACTTTTTAATATTTTTTAAGATATTTTTAATCTTAGTCACTGGAGCTGAAGTTTGATTTAAAGGGAATAGGTTTTTAGGGATTTTAGAGTAGTGACAGATTTAATAATTTACTGGGAAGTTATTACATTCTGTGATACTCTGTGTGGAGGTGTTAGACCGCCTCTCCTAGGAAATGTAAAATGCTGACAGTTTATTTTTTTTAAATTTTTTTAATGTTTCATCATGATGGTTTCTGCTGTTAGGGAGAAGTATGTGGCATAATGTGGAGAACAATGGAACATTATTGATATTTTACATGTTTGGTGTGCACACAGATGTTGGGTGTCCAAGGTGCAAGTATAGAACGACCAGGCGAGAACGCGTGTCAGCTTGCGCAGATTGTCTGTGCGACCGTAATGGCGGGAGAACTATCTCTAATGTCCGCCCTGGCAGCTGGACATCTAGTAAAGAGCCACATGGTGCACAACAGGTGAGACACCCGTCCATGGGTTTATAAAGCCTTTACTTTATCACTGTTAAAGTGTGAATTATCAGTAGGCCAAAGAGAATTTTAACATTTTAGACCAGATCTGCTCAATTGAGGGAGAACAGAAATCTCCAAATCAACTTTATTTTCTGTTACTTTAGTTTGGCCTAAAACGTGTAGTTCCCTTTAACTCCCTGACAATGCACAGTGCAGTGAATAACTCTGGACGCATTTACATGTCTTTGAATTAATATTCCTAAAATTGCCGTACTATACAACCGAATACAGTGTCTGTAAAACACCAACACTCCCTCGCTCCCCAAATAATCGTATTCTTTAATTTCTTACGTTTTAAAGTGCATCTTCAGTACTTTTTAATATAATTCCATGTACAGTCGGTACTCTCGTAGATTTCCACTTACAATTGATACTTTTATATATTTCAGGTCGAAAATAAACCTCCAGGACCTCCGAGGAACTTGCACAAAGAAAGCAGCCTGATTTTTATTTCATTTTGTTGGATGGGTTTTTATTGAAAAATCCTTGAAGGACAATCCTGTCCTAAAGAAAAAGATGAATAACGGAAATGGTTAACTAGAATAAAGGTGCTTTTACTACAAATATAATGGATGGTGATACAGGCCGCTGACTCAGCACAACTTGAACCCAGTGGGAACTCGCCAGCAAAGAGGCCTCCCATGTGTGTCCACTTGTTCATCGTTTTACTTTCTTATAAGGGTCCATTAAATTATTGTTGGCAAACCAATGTTTTGCTGGCAGTATAAATATTGTCCTTTAAAATTGCACATCTGTATATTTATGCTATTTATGTAAGTCTTGTAATGGGCTGCAGTCCCGTCACGGTTGTTAAGCTACTCTGGAGATTACTTTATTAAAAAAAAGATTTTATTTTGTTAAGAATTGTTATATACCTCAAATTCTAGGGACATTTTAATGAATTTCGTACGGTCAGCTTATAAAAGAAATGCTTAAGGTGCCAAACGGTGCCCCCCTGATGATTATGGACTAAAAGTCCCATAATTGATGACATGCACACCGGGCATTATTGCCGTTTTCGTCCATAGGACATCTGGTGGCCAGTTTGACAACCCTGAATTAAAAGTATAGTTTGACTTAATTGAAAGATTAAGTATCTCGAATCCATCCAATCTGTATACAGTGGAGTGTGGTTAAATGTGTGTCTTACTGGGGAGTTAAGTTCAGTACATTTCCTAAATATTTAAAGGCCAGATATCTTGATGTGCTGTTTTTTTTGTTTTGGTTTTTACGTATTTCTCCCCAAATAATCCCAGTTCTTATATTAATTTCAACATCTGTGTGGCTGTCCAGAATTAAAATACCAAAAGTGGTAGCCAACGTATTTCTTTACATAATGTTTAAATACAAAACACCGGGCCTGGATCACTTTTTGTGCATTTGGTAAGACTTGATGTCATAAATAAAGCATCTATTTCCGTTTTATTTACCCTTTGGTCTTTATTGGGGGGAAGAAGAGATTACATTCTTGTAATATATTGTTACCTATACTATAGGATGTTATGATAAAACATTTTGAAGGATAAGGGAATGTTCTTAAAATGATTTAAATAAATGTACTTATTTTTCTAAGATTGCAGTTTCTTTTGCTGCCTGTTATTGTTTTGTGAATTTTTTTTTTTTGTGATATGTATTTTTTATAGTTAAAGTATGTGTACAAATACGCTAGGATTGTACCTGTAAAATGGCAACATTCTAGGTTGCTGCTTAACCCCTTAAGGACACATGACATGTGTGACATGTCATGATTCCCTTTTATTCCAGAAGTTTGGTCTCTCCGCTTGCTAAATATTAAAGTACACGGCAGCCTGACTGTTCGATAATCAAACTTCTTGTGCAAAGGCCTATTCCTCAAATGTAGGATATCTACACCTTTCAACTTGTGAGGATTACATCAAATGTTTCTATAATGAATCCTTAAAGGCACACTTTAGACACCAAAACAACTTTAGCTTAATGAAGCCGTTTTAGTGTATAGATCATGCCTCTGAAGTTTCAGTACTCCATTTTCACCATTTAGGAGTTAATCACTTTTTCTGTATATGCAGCCCTAGCCACACACACCCTGGCTGTGACTGACAGCCTGCATGAAAACAAACATGGTTTCACTGACAGCCTGCATGAAAACAAAACATACTTTACATTTTATCTCCTGCTCTGTAATTACATACAGGAGGCTCCTACAGGGTCTAGCAAGCTAATAACTGAGCAGGAGATTAAAAGAAAATCTAAAACAGAATTTGCATGAAAGGAAGTATAAATATTAGATGACTCTTTACAGGAAGGGTTTAAGACTGTTAAACACATGCAGAGAGGTATTTAAACAAAGGGATTTATCTCCTAAATGGCAGAGAATTGAGCAGTGAGACTGCAGAACTGCTTTATTAAGGGGGTGGGGGTCTGAGAGGCAAGTGGCAAAGGAGATCAGAGAACACAATCCGCGTATACATTAAAAGGGATAACCTTTAATTAAAAGGACTTTGCAACACTGAGCAGTGAGTGCTGTCATGTATAAAACTGGATATTGATTCACGTGATCAAATATCATTTTGCCTCTTCTATAGATCAATGGTAAGACCACACCTTGAATACGCGGTGCAATTTTGGGCACCAGTTTTACAGAAGGATATTGCAGAACTAGGAAAAAGTGCAGAGGTGAGCTACAAATTTAGTAAGGGGGGTAGTAAACATTAGTTATGGCAAACTTCGGAAGAAAAAAAAGAATTAGTTTGAAACCAAATGCAGAAGTCTAATGGGAAATGAATTGCACAGATAACGGGCCCCATCTGCGCAGTGGGGGATTCTAAAACATCCAAAATATATCCATCCGTGCATTATACCTTACACTGCTGCCTGTAATGTAGTGAATTGGAGAGGCAACATCATCGGGTCACTCCTGGTTAACAGGGAGATCCACGTTGGTTTTATATTATTTTTATTTTTTTAAACTGTTTATTCGATCAGGCAGCGAACCTTCCTTGGGAATCTGGCCAGATTATCCACCAAACTTCCAGATGGTGAAATCTGATTCATCGCTCCAGAGAATGTGTTCCAATGGCGGCAAGGGTAATTTCAGCCAAGGTTTGGTCAATGGCCTATCACAGCTAATAATGTACAAACATTAGCAGCAGAGTTAGCTAAAGCAAAAAGGTAAAGAAATGAACACCCCCAGGGGCGGACTGACCACTCGGGCAGATCGGTCATGGACCGGGGTTACCCCCAGGGGCGGACTGACCACTCGGGCAGATAGGTCGTGGACCAGGGGCCCGGCTACATGCACCTTTCTGAAGTGGAGCTCAAACATTTCCCCAGTCAGAAGGAAGGTTGCAGCGACTCAGGATGACACAGAGGGCTCCTGCTCAGTGTAAGACCTGGCTGCATACCTGCTCTCACTGCAGCCAGTGCGTCACACCCCCTGCTCCCCTCTCACTTGGAGCACTCACAGCATGGATGGAGGGTGCAGGTAAGCAGGCGAGGGGTGAAAAGGGCAGAAACGTGGGACAAAGGGTGAGATAGGGCAGAGGCACACAGTGGTTTGTTGAGATGTGGGGAAGATGTAGTGGGACACCTCAGGGGTTTGTTTTTGTTTATTTATTTTTGTTTTCTTTTCATTTGTTTTACTTAATGTTTTTTGTCTATTTTTTGTGATGTTTGTTTTTATCATTAATTGGGAACTCGTGTGTTTTCCACTTATAGGGGATTTTTAAAAATGTATTATTGGTTTAACTAAGGTGCCATTTCCATTTTTAGAGTAAAAAAAAAATAATACCTGCAGCATATAAATATAACTCATTACAACCATGCTGACACGGATTTCAGATGTACTCCTCATTCACACACTCGACACAGATTTTAGATACACATCTCTCTCTCTCCCCTCCTCCCCCCTGCGTTCACGCGCTGCCAATCCATATAAATCTGCCTTTGCATTCATACACAGACTTTCCACATTAACACACACCAACACTTCCCTGTGTTCACACACAAGTCTCCCACAAAAATACACTCCTGCATTCACATTCAACATGAATACATCCTTACATTCACACATACACATTCCATACCATACACCCCTGCTTTTACAAACATCTGCTCTACTCACTCATAGAACAATGCATTTACGCTACATGCACGTCTGCATTTTATATTCTGGCACTACACAAATTATATTGTACTTTATCTCAGTGCTACCCCAATCTCGTTGCAGCTGGTTCCATCCAAATTTGATGATATCAGCCAATCCAATGTTTTCCTACAGGAAAGCATTGGGAGGCTTTTGCGCATGTGCAGCTAAACACCACGCTGCACTAATCAGCATCTCCTCATAGAGTTGCATTGAATGAATGAAATTCTAAGGGAAGTGTTTAAGTCTAAATGCAGAGCTTGGAGACGTTGAACATCAATGCCTCCCACTAAAGGTGTCCCTAAGCAGTAATGTAAACACTGCTGTTTCTCTGAAAAGGCACTGTTTACATTAAAGAGCCTTCAAGGATTGGCTGTGGACACCAGAACAATTACATTAGGCTGCAGTTGTTCCGGTGACTATAGTGTCCCCTTTGATGCTAAATATTTGGTCTTTGAAGGGCCCAGGATATCATTTTGTTCAGGGGCCCAGAAGGCTGTCAGTCCGTCCCTGAACACCCCCTTTAAATATGTAACCGTTAGCAAGCCGTGCTCGCATAAAATGGCAAACACCGAGAAATGTATCACCTCTATTTATTAGAGCTGCTTTGCCAAGCGAGCACCATTCGGTTTCTGGTTTACAATCTGTTGTTTTCACATACAAATTCTATTCAAAATTTAATATTCCCATCAGTTTTCATTTTGTCGACTAAAAATGTTATTCAAATACAATTTTGGAGATTTAGTCGACTAAAACTAAAGCAATTCAGATGACTAAAATACGACTAAAACTCAATGGAAATTTGCCGCCAAAATTAACACTGATTCCCATTCAGAGAGGTTCCCGGATTGCAACAGACAAATTTGTCTAATAAATTGCCTAGCTTTCTGTAAGTGAATTTATTGAAATTTCAGCTGTTTTGAAGTTAAAAGCACAAGGATTAACCATGTTGCAGCCAGCAGTCACTGTAAAAAATCAGAATAAATAAATAAAAATGATATATATTAGGGGGTCGTTTACTAGCGTGAATACACAATCCTCTCTAATGACTCCACTCGCCATGCTGTGTTTATGGGCATATCTACTGAATGGTGAGCTGCAGGCAGTTATCCACCCATTAATACCCCATCCCTGGGCTGTCGAATGTGGTATTAGAATACGGCAGAAACTGTCTCTAGCCCGGCAGTGAAGGGGTTAAAGAAAGGGACATACTAAAAGGAATGACAGATTGGAATGCCCATAGACTTTAACAAGGCAGTGGAATGCCCATAGAGAATAATGGACATAAAAGGAATGCCCATAGAGAATAATGGAAACAAAACATTTCAATTAGAGACAAAACTATTAGACATATGAAATAAATCTTTTGCCACAATACTCTCCAGATTCAGTGTCAATTTTTGCAATTGAGATTAAGTGGGATTATCATTGTTTTCTATGGAATGACAATGGTGAATGACTAAAGAGAATGCCCATAGACTATAATGGGAGGCAACATATAAACTCATTTGCAGGTAAATCTGTGTAATGTAGCAAATTCATCTTTACCACAGGTGTTCCCCAAGTACAGCAGTAGATTGTAAAATTAAAAGTAACTGGGATTATAGCTCTTTTCTATGGAATGACAGGTAAATGATACAATGGAATGCCCATAGACTATAATGGGAAGCAATATGTGACTTGGAATCTGAACCGTTAAACAAATCAAGTAAATATTTTGCAGGCTTACTCTGCGAGTTCAGTGGCAATTTTTGAAATTGAAATTAAGTGGGATTATCATTGTTTTCTATAGAATGACAATGGTGAATGACTAAAGAGAATGCCCATAGACTATAATGGGAGGCAACATATAAACTCATTTGCAGGTAAATCTGTGTAATGTAGCAAATTCATCTTTACCACAGGTGTTCCCCAAGTACAGCAGTAGAATGTAAAATGAAAAGTAACTGGGATTATAGCTTTTTTCTATGGAATGACAGGTAAATGATGCAATGGAATGCCCATAGACTATAATGGGAAGCAATATGTGACTTGGAATCTGAACCGTGAAACATATCAAGTAAATCTTTTGCAGGCATACTATGCGAGTTCAGTGGCAATTTTTAAAATTGAGATTAAGTGGGATTATCATTGCTTTCTATGGAATGACAATGGTGAATGACTAAAGAGAATGCCCATAGACTATAATGGGAGGCAACACATAAACTCATTCACAGGTAAATCTGTGTAATGTAGCAAATTCATCTTTACCACAGGTGTTCCCCAAGTACAGCAGTAGATTGTAAAATGAAAAGTAACTGGGATTATATCTTTTTTTTTATGGAATGACAGGTAAATGATGCAATGGAATGCCCATAGACTATAATGGGAAGTAATATGTGACTTAGAATCTGAACCGTGAAACATATCAAGTAAATCTTTTGCAGGCATACTCTGCGAGTTCAGTGGCAATTTTTGAAATTGAGATTAAGTGGGATTATCATTGTTTTCTATGGAATGACAATGGTGAATGACTAAAGAGAATGCCCATAGAGTATAATGGGAGGCAACATATAAACTCATTTGCAGGTAAATCTGTGTAATGTAGCAAATTCATCTTTACCACAGGTGTTCCCCAAGTACAGCAGTAGATTGTAAAATTAAAAGTAACTGGGATTATAGCTTTTTTCTATGGAATGATAGGTAAATGATGCAATGGAATGCCCATAGAGTATAATGGGAAGCAATATGTGACTTGGAATCTGAACCGTGAAACATATCAAGTAAATCTTTTGCAGGCATACTCTGCGAGTTCAGTGGCAATTTTTAAAATTGAGATTAAGTGGGATTATCATTGTTTTCTATGGAATGACAATGGTGAATGACTAAAGAGAATGCCCATAGACTATAATGGGAGGCAACATATAAACTCATTTGCAGGTAAATCTGTGTAAAGTATCAAATTCATCTTTACCACAGGTGTTCCCCAAGTACAGCAGTAGAATGTAAAATGAAAAGTAACTGGGATTATAGCTTTTTTCTATGGAATGACGGGTAAATGATGCAATGGAATGCACATAGACTATAATGGGAAGCAATATGTGACTTGGAATCTGAACCGTGAAAGATATCAAGTAAATCTTTTGCAGGCATACTCTGCGAGTTCAGTGGCAATTTTTGAAATTGAGATTAAGTGGGATTATCATTGTTTTCTATGGAATGACAATGGTGAATGACTAAAGAGAATGCCCATAGACTATAATGGGAGGCAACATATAAACTCATTTGCAGGTAAATCTGTGTAATGTAGCAAATTCATCTTTACCACAGGTGTTCCCCAAGTACAGCAGTAGATTGTAAAATTAAAAGTAACTGGGATTATAGCTCTTTTCTATGGAATGACAGGTAAATGATACAATGGAATGCCCATAGACTATAATGGGAAGCAATATGTGACTTGGAATCTGAACCGTTAAACAAATCAAGTAAATATTTTGCAGGCTTACTCTGCGAGTTCAGTGGCAATTTTTGAAATTGAAATTAAGTGGGATTATCATTGTTTTCTATAGAATGACAATGGTGAATGACTAAAGAGAATGCCCATAGACTATAATGGGAGGCAACATATAAACTCATTTGCAGGTAAATCTGTGTAATGTAGCAAATTCATCTTTACCACAGGTGTTCCCCAAGTACAGCAGTAGAATGTAAAATGAAAAGTAACTGGGATTATAGCTTTTTTCTATGGAATGACAGGTAAATGATGCAATGGAATGCCCATAGACTATAATGGGAAGCAATATGTGACTTGGAATCTGAACCGTGAAACATATCAAGTAAATCTTTTGCAGGCATACTATGCGAGTTCAGTGGCAATTTTTAAAATTGAGATTAAGTGGGATTATCATTGTTTTCTATGGAATGACAATGGTGAATGACTAAAGAGAATGCCCATAGAGTATAATGGGAGGCAACATATAAACTCATTTGCAGGTAAATCTGTGTAATGTAGCAAATTCATCTTTACCACAGATGTTCCCCAAGTACAGCAGTAGATTGTAAAATTAAAAGTAACTGGGATTATAGCTCTTTTCTATGGAATGACAGGTAAATGATACAATGGAATGCCCCTAGACTATAATGGGAAGCAATATGTGACTTGGAATCTGAACCGTTAAACATATCAAGTAAATATTTTGCAGGCTTACTCTACGAGTTCAGTGGCAATTTTTAAAATTGAGATTAAGTGGGATTATCATTGCTTTCTATGGAATGACAATGGTGAATGACTAAAGAGAATGCCCATAGACTATAATGGGAGGCAACACATAAACTCATTCACAGGTAAATCTGTGTAATGTAGCAAATTCATCTTTACCACAGGTGTTCCCCAAGTACAGCAGTAGATTGTAAAATTAAAAGTAACTGGGATTATAGCTTTTTTCTATGGAATGATAGGTAAATGATGCAATGGAATGCCCATAGAGTATAATGGGAAGCAATATGTGACTTGGAATCTGAACCGTGAAACATATCAAGTAAATCTTTTGCAGGCATACTCTGCGAGTTCAGTGGGAATTTTTAAAATTGAGATTAAGTGGGATTATCATTGTTTTCTATGGAATGACAATGGTGAATGACTAAAGAGAATGCCCATAGACTATAATGGGAGGCAACATATAAACTCATTTGCAGGTAAATCTGTGTAATGTAGCAAATTCATCTTTACCACAGGTGTTCCCCAAGTACAGCAGTAGAATGTAAAATGAAAAGTAACTGGGATTATAGCTCTTTTCTATGGAATGACAGGTAAATGATACAATGGAATGCCCATAGAGTATAATGGGAAGCAATATGTGACTTGGAATCTGAACCGTGAAACATATCAAGTAAATCTTTTGCAGGCATACTCTGAGAGTTCAGTGGCAATTTTTAAAATTGAGATTAAGTGGGATTATCATTGTTTTCTATGGAATGACAATGGTGAATGACTAAAGAGAATGCCCATAGAGTATAATGGGAGGCAACATATAAACTCATTTGCAGGTAAATATGTGTAATGTAGCAAATTCATCTTTACCACAGGTGTTCCCCAAGTACATCAGTAGATTGTAAAATGAAAAGTAACTGGGATTATAGCTTTTTTCTATGGAATGACAGGTAAATGATACAATGGAATGCCCATAGAGTATAATGAGAAGCAATATGTGACTTGGACTCTGAACCGTGAAGGTTCAGTGTAAATTCTTGAAATTGCCCAAGCCACACGTGTAGCGACGGAACTGCCGCCGGTGCAGTTGTACCGGGGCCCGCACGCTAATGGGGCCCATTGGGTGGCCCATGCACTTAGTGCCACCCGATAGGCCCTATATCTTCAGGGGCACTGTCAGCACTGTGACCGTGTAATAGCGCGACAGGGCCCCTTGAAGAAAAAATAAATGCAGCCGCAACGCAAGTGCTGCTCGGAGGCCGGTCACTTCCTCCCAGCTCACTCTGCGCAGGAGGAGAGGCAGCGTGGAGGCCTTGAAGAGGGAGAGCCACGCTGACTCCCATCAGCCCCAGTCACCCTCCTGCAAAGAAACAGTAAGAAACAGGAGGGTGGCTGACAAATCAGCTGTCTGTGTCAGTGTGTATGTCTGTCAGTATGTATGTACATCTGTCAGTATGTGTATATATGTAGGTCTGTCAGTATGTATATATGTATGTATGAGTATCAATGTATGTCTGTATGAATATATGTTTGTGTGTATGTATGGATGTCAGTGTCTGTATGCATGCATGTCAGTATGCATATATGTATGTATACCAGTACCAATGTATGTCATTATGAATGTATGTCTGTGTGTCTGTGTATGGATATCAGTGTCTGTATGCATGTATGTCTGTATGCATGTATGTCAGTATGCATGTATCTATGTCTGTCAGTATGTATGCATGCCACTGTCAATGTATGCCAGTATGAATGTATGTATGTCAGTGTCTGTATGTCCTTATGCGTGTGTGTGTCTGTATGTGTTACGATTCGGGGAACCTAACACGCTAACACACACACAGAAAGGGTTCCGTACCGGACCTTAGAGTGGCCGGGCTAAGCACACACAGAATAGTCAGGAGACAAGCCAAGTAAGGGGAACCAGAAGACAGGATAACGATAAACAAGCCGAGGTCAAAGGGTAGGAGAAAGTCACAAAGTCAGTTTAACAAGCCAGAGAGTACGTAACCAGAAACACATGTTCAGTATCAATACTAGTAAGCAAAGACCACAACAGGGCACTGAGAGACAGGAAAGGTAAGTATTTCAACCCTGTGGTTAATTCTGATTGGATAACTTCCAATCAGAATTAACAATCACACGTGGGAGATATCTATGTCTCCCACTGTGATTGTCGTACTGTGTCTTTAACGCCGGGTCAGGTGGCTGACCGCGGTGTGTACAAGAGTGG
This sequence comes from Pelobates fuscus, assembly GCF_036172605.1. NCBI lineage: Eukaryota > Metazoa > Chordata > Amphibia > Anura > Pelobatidae > Pelobates > Pelobates fuscus. Next base: position 17,515,036 of record NC_086321.1, on the reverse strand, counting down.
GCGGTCCCCCAGCATTCAGCGTCATGCATGCTGCCGCTGGGGGACGGAGAGGAGGACGCGGGCGGCATCCGAGGCTGGGAGGATGCCGCCCAGCGAGCGTATGCCGGGAAAGGACCCGCGGACGGCTGGAGGGTGAGTGCCGCGAGCGGACTGCAGCCTCCCCTCGCAGTCGCCCGCGGGATCCTGACAGTATGTATGTTATTATGTGTCTGTCTGTCAATATGTATGCCTGTGTGTCTGTATATGTGTGTCAGTATGTATGCCTATATGCGTGTATGTCTATTTCAGTATGCGTGTCTGTTAGTATGTATCTTTGTGTGTATCTGTGTCCTTTTGTATCAGTGCGTGTGTTTGTGTCTGTGTGTGTGTGTATTCCTGTGGGCGGGCTTGGATGCGGGCTCCCAGGGGCCCAGACACGCAGCTAAGTTAGGGGCCTTAAAATTTCTGACGGCGGCCCTGTATACAACCTAGAAATTTTGACTTGGGGTGCCCTGGGAAAATACTGAAATATTAAGGGCACCTTTAACCTAAAATGTTTGGGAACAACTGGATTAGCCAATGGAAACAAAACATAGCTCACATAGATAAACAGCAATGTACCAAACCACTTATTATTGGTATTTATATAGCTCCAACTTATTTCACAGTGCTTTACAATATTAGAAAAGAAGGACATTTAATGAAATGAGACAATTATAAAGTCTTACATGAACAATAGGTTGATGAGGATCCTGCTCAGACAAGCTTACAATATAGAGACACTTAAAACAGATGAAGTGATCTGGTTGTCTATAGCAGGCCCGGACTGGCCATCGGGCACACCGGGCAAATGCCCGGTGGGCCGCGATGGCCGTGGGGCCGAGGCCGGCAGGGGAAATCTCCCCTGCCAGCCCCTGCAGGGCCAGCGCTATCCAAGCGCCAACCCTGCTGTGTGTCTCCATGGACCGGTGGGGAGATCAAAGATCTCCCACACCGGCCCAGAGACATTGAGATGCGGCCGCGGGCTGGGGAGGGAAGGAGGGAGGCAGGAGAGAGTACCGGCGGAGCTCTAGCCAGCAGCTCCGCCGGGTCCTATCGCGAGGTCTGAGCGTTGCCGCGGTTACCGCAGCAACGCTCAGATCTCGCGAGAGTGAACTCTAGCCTGCAGGTTAGAGATCACTCTCACCACTGGACCACCAGGGAAGGAAGCATGGCTCCCCACCCCAGGAAGAACGGATCCCCACCTCCCTCCCAGGCAGACCGGCTCCCCACCCCCTCCCAGGCTAAGGTAAGAAGGGAGTGGGGGGGGGGGGTATAATTTTTTTTTTTTATTATTAATAAAAAAAATATATATTTTAATTTAAATTAAAAAATACATTCCCACACAGCACCCAGACACACACAGCACCCAGACACACACAGCACCCCCAGACACACACAGCACCCCCAGACACACACAGCACCCTCAGACACACACAGCACCCTCAGACACACACAGCACCCTCAGACACACACAGCACCCTCAGACACACACAGCACCCCCAGACACACACAGCACCCCCAGACACACACAGAACCCCCAGACACACACAGAACCCCCAGACACACACAGGACCCCCAGACACACACAGGACCCCCAGACACACACAGGACCCCCAGACACACACACAGCACCCCCAGACACACACAGGACCCCCAGACACACACACACAGCACCCCCAGACACACACAGCACCCCCAGACACACACAGCACCCCCAGACACACACAGCACCCAGACGCACACAGCACACCCAGACGCACACAGCACACCCAGACGCACACAGCGCCCCCAGACGCACACAGCGCCCCAAGACGCACACAGCACACCAAGACGCACACAGCACACCAAGACGCACACAGCGCACCCTCAGACACACACAGCGCACCCTCAGACACACAGCACCCTCGCTCACACACACAGCACACATATATATATATATATATATATACATATATAAAATAACCCTCAGTGAGTTAACAAAGAAAATTAGAAACCTAGAATGTGACTCGCAGAGTATGCCTGCAAAAGATTTACTTGATATGTTTTACGGTTCAGATTCCAAGTCTCATATTGCTTCCCATTATACTCAATGGGCATTCCATTGTATCATTTACCTGTCATTCCATAGAAAAAAGCTATAATCCCAGTTACTTTTCATTTTACAATCTACTGCTGTACTTGGGGAACACCTGTGGTAAAGATGAATTTGCTACATTACACAGATTTACCTGCAAATGAGTTTATGTGTTGCCTCCCATTATAGTCTATGGGCATTCTCTTTAGTCATTCACCATTGTCATTCTATAGAAAACAATGATAATCCCACTTAATCTCAATTTTAAAAATTGACACTGAACTCGCAGAGTATGCCTGCAAAAGATTTACTTGATATGTTTCACGGTTCAGATTCCAAGTCACATATTGCTTCCCATTATAGTCTATGGGCATTCCATTGTATCATTTACCTGTCATTCCATAGAAAAGAGCTATAATCCCAGTTACTTTTAATTTTACAATCTACTGCTGTTCTTGGGGAACATCTGTGCTAAAGATGAATTTGCTACATTACACAGATTTACCTGCAAATGAGTTTATATGTTGCCTCCCATTATAGTCTATGGGCATTCTCTTTAGTCATTCACCATTGTCATTCTATAGAAAACAATGATAATCCCACTTAATCTCAATTTCAAAAATTGCCACTGAACTCGCAGAGTATGCCTGCAAAAGATTTACTTGATATTTATCACGGTTCAGATTCCAAGTCACATATTGCTTCCCATTATACACTATGGGCATTCCATTGCATCATTTACCTGTCATTCCATAGAAAAGAGCTATAATCCCAGTTACTTTTAATTTTACAATCTACTGCTGTTCTTGGGGAACACCTGTGCTAAAGATTAATTTGCTACATTACACAGATTTACCTGCAAATGAGTTTATATGTTGCCTCCCATTATAGTCTATGGGCATTCTCTTTAGTCATTCACCATTGTCATTCCATAGAAAACAATGATAATCCCACTTAATCTCAATTTTAAAAATTGCCACTGAACTCGCAGAGTATGCCTGCAAAAGATTTACTTGATATGTTTCACGGTTCAGATTCCAAGTCACATATTGCTTCCCATTATACTCTATGGGCATTCCATTGCATAATTTACCTGTCATTCCATAGAAAAAAGCTATAATCCCAGTTATTTTTCATTTTACATTCTACTGCTGTACTTGGGGAACACCTGTGGTAAAGATGAATTTGCTACTTTACACAGATTTACCTGCAAATGAGTTTATGTGTTGCCTCCCATTATAGTCTATGGGCATTCTCTTTAGTCATTCACCATTGTCATTCCATAGAAAACAATGATAATCCCACTTAATCTCAATTTTAAAAATTGCCACTGAACTCGCAGAGTATGCCTGCAAAAGATTTACTTGATATGTTTCACGGTTCAGATTCCAAGTCACATATTGCTTCCCATTATAGTCTATGGGCATTCCATTGTATCATTTACCTCTCATTCCATATAAAAGAGCTATAATCCCAGTTACTTTTCATTTTACAATCTACTGCTGTACTTGGGGAACACCTGTGGTAAAGATGAATTTGCTACATTACACAGATTTACCTGCAAATGAGTTTATATGTTGCCTCCCATTATAGTCTATGGGCATTCTCTTTAGTCATTCACCATTGTCATTCCATAGAAAACAATGATAATCCCACTTAATCTCAATTTTAAAAATTGCCACTGAACTCGCAGAGTATGCCTGCAAAAGATTTACTTGATATGTTTCACGGTTCAGATTCCAAGTCACATATTGCTTCCCATTATAGTCTATGGGCATTCCATTGCATCATTTACCTGTCATTCCATAGAAAAAAGCTATAATCCCAGTTACTTTTCATTTTACATTCTACTGCTGTACTTGGGGAACACCTGTGGTAAAGATGAATTTGCTACTTTACACAGATTTACCTGCAAATGAGTTTATGTGTTGCCTCCCATTATAGTCTATGGGCATTCTCTTTAGTCATTCACCATTGTCATTCCATAGAAAACAATGATAATCCCATTTAATCTCAATTTCAAAAATTGACACTGAATCTGGAGAGTATTGTGGCAAAAGATTTATTTCATATGTCTAATAGTTTTGTCTCTAATTGGAATCTTTTGTTTCCATTATTCTCTATGGGCATTCCTTTTATGTCCATTATTCTCTATGGGCATTCCACTGCCTTGTTAAAGTCTATGGGCATTCCAATCTGTCATTCCTTTTAGTATGTCCCTAAAGAAATAAGCAAGTGGGCAGCTTTTTTAATTGAAAAGAGCCGGTAAATGGAAACGGCAGACATTGGACTCTCTTCCCACTATGCCCTGCCTTTGAGTGGGCGACATAGTAAAAATGGTCGTGGACATGTCACTCACCTGACCCCACCCAAGGGCAGCAGTTGGGGGCAGATCACTAATAAAGGGGGGCAATAAATCTCAAATACCTGTAAAATTATTCCCTGCCTTCCATTAGAAGTCTATTTTCAAATATTTGTTCTCTCTCACAGTTAAATGCCTCTCATAAGACTTGCCTGGTAATGGGTGGGGGCTGGGGCATGTCCCCCCTCTGTTCCCCACGTCCCCAAACCATGAGTGAAAGGTGGGGGCTGAGGATGGGACAATAGCAGGTCCCCCTCCTGTATTTTGAACATTTGCCTTTCAGCCGTTTGCAGGCCCCGGACAGAATTGTGGCTCAATATTTAAATCTTGGGAACAATATCTGTATTTAGCAGTCTGAATGCCCCCGAATGGATCCTGAGGAATCCTGCAAATGTGGTAATTCGTTATCAGTTTAATGAATAAATCTGTGTATGTAACTACCTATAAACAACCAACGGCCTGCTATTCTCTCTGTGAAAGCTCTTTGTTCCAGTCTCCAGTCGGACACAGTCAGTATGTTCTTCCAGATGCCACACAGTTAAGTTATAGTCACAGCATGTTCTGGGCAGACATGATGTCAGTACAAGCCATTGGCTCTCGAAGCTCTGGTGACTGGAATCAGGGATAGTCAGAGGAAGAGCCGGCCCATTCTGTACATACACTGGGCGTCTAAATACACACAACACATACAGTAACCCTGTGACCCCAATGTCAGGGTAACTCCAGAACGTCTCAGGGTCGACTCACCTATATGTAATGGAAGCAAAGCTAACTTGGACACCCCGGGTGGTTGTGAGCTAAATTTCCTGGATTCTCAGCAATCCATGACTGACGTGATCAGAGGCTCAAACGGATGATCTTCTTATTAGTTCCATTCGTGGAATCCCTGAACAAGGACGTCAATTAGTTCTGACATGTTACTGGCCAGTATATAAACTGGCCATTTGTTTTATTTTATTGAACTGTTAGAGAGGCTTTTTAACTTCTTTTGGAGCCTGAAAAATATCTAACAAAATTAAATATATATATATAAAATAAAAAATGTCTGTTCTGCACTCGCCTACGAAAATGCTTTGGGTATTGTTTTGTTGTAAAATGGGTAGATTTGTTTTTTTTTAGTCCATGGCCGACCAGCTGGCGCTGTCCTATTGTAGTTATAGTGTGAGTTTTATTCCACATCAGCTGGCGCTAGAGCGGGTGCCAAACAAAAACTAAAATAGTTACCTGCACCCTATTCCGATGTACCTGTAAATATCAGAGGCTTTTAGGATCATTACAATAATCATTAAAGCTAAAATCAAGGTAAACCTGTCGAGGACACAGGACTGGGACACCATCCCTAGTGTTCAGTGTGCGAATCCTGGGATCTGAGTCTCTGCCACTACAGATCTCTCTGTGTCCGAGGGATACACCGCGCTGACGCAGGACTGGGAAGGTGAACGGAGAACTGACCACAATGAAGACATATTGCAACATGGAAATAAGACTTCAGCAAGCTTATAGTGAAATGTTAACGCCTGCAGATTCACTTTCACGTTTTACTCCGGCCTCCATGACCAGTTCTGCTTTTATAAGTGGTTATGGTGCAAGCAGTCTGTACGTGCCTGTACAGAGAAATCTGTACTTTTATGTGAGGTCTAGTTGCACCCCCGGCACATGTGACTTAGGCAGCCGGAACTCTGGACGTCTGTCATCAGCTCACGCTGTGCACTTGCATTCAGCACTATGAGTGCGCCTGCAAGTAGAAACCCAGTGGACAGTGTGTGCGAGTCGCTCATGCACGCAGTACCACAATGAAATTTCCTCACTCTCCAATGATAGCCCTCATTAACTCCATGACTCCCCAATTACACCTCCCCTTCTTACAATAAATTTTATTTGTGCCGTTCAATGCTTCAGATAGAAAAGCATTGGAATCATTCTATGAGAGAAACGTTTGATTAGACCGTCACACGGAAGAGCTTGACGCGGCCTGATGACAAAAGAGGCGTGGGAACGATTGAGAGACCTTGGCCTAGCGCTGGATCCAGGAATGTTTTATAGCATTTTGAAAGATTATTCACGTGATAAACAGTAGGACCTAAATATATAGACAGATTTATTAAGAATAAAAAGAACTCAACTAATGGTTTCTCAAAATTGTTTGGTACTTAATAGAATAATTCCCTATAAACATTATTCTATACGTCCCCCCCTCAAAGAGCGTTTTTATCTGCCTTTATCCAGCGCCGGGCGAAGCTCCATGCACTGCTCGGCACACCCCCATATGATGTCACGGGAGCCTCGCCAAGGTCTGCTCATAGAGAAGCCTTTGATTGGAGGATTTAATGGGTTCAGAGCGCATGTGCACGCCCTGAGCAAACAAAGGGAGGGGAGTGGATAGGGTAAATTCAGTGTGGTAGGGAGAGCTCTGCCTGCAAGGGAAAAGCCGCTACGTCTGTCGGCAGCTGCAAATAGCCCCTGGCACACAGTTCACAATATCTGTGGATGTGCTGTGTTTCAAGCCAAAACTCTGCACATCCAGGCTCCTAACACCATGACCACTTAAAATTGCTGTAGTAGTCATGGTGGTTGGAGTAACCCTTTAAGAAACTAAATGGAACCTTTACCTGCAAACTACCCATAAGCAATACATTTATCGTTTCTTACATTATACATTGAGAAGTAAATTTCCTTTAAAAAAAAAAAAAAAGCCCCCAACTTACTTTTCCTCCTGCGCCCCATTATCAGGGGTTTGTGGGAGTTGCACCCTGCTTGGGAACAGTCATTGCCATCAATTGGTGTCAGAACAGAGTAATATCTGTCAGTATATATTCCTGGCAAAGGGCAACATTCCCTTGTTGAGGCATAATCACAGCAACTACAGTCTACAGCCCATATGTTGCAGTTGCTGTAAGGGAGAGCAGGAGAACCACATGCTGGTGGGTTCTTTCGCTTTCTCCTTACTTCGACCTCTATGCTGAGAATTGATTGAAAGGTGGGGGAGGTACCCTATTTTTAAACAATTATTCCTTAAAATCTAAATTTGTGAACATTTCTGCTACCACAAAGTATATATGAATTTGTTTGTGTGTTCATTAGAAGAGTACGTGTGTCCACGTCATCATGTACATTAAATAAAATAGCAAACTCACTATACTTGCAGTAAGTTTCTCATGTTAGGCCTAGATTGAATATCTGGAAAAATCCCAGAGTCCAAGAATAGATATGCAAGTCCTACCGCGCAGGCTTAGAACCGCAGCTTGCCAAACCATGTACAGTGGCGTTTATTCATAAGACCGAGAATGGTGACTTGACGCGCACTGACAGACACATTTTAAGTCAAAAAAGCCAAATTGGGTAATTTGTCCAGCTCGGCTATTTTTTTCAAAATCCGCTTTTTTTAGTCTAAACGGTGCACGTTTTGTGTCAGTTCTCTATGATTCACATTTTAGTAAGTAATCCCAACTAATGTTTCAGATTCAACTAATTTACAGATCATTTCTTAAATACACACCCTCCAATATACACCTCTCATGGTTTCATCTCTCTGTAGACATTGACCTAATAATTATGACTCTAGACAATAGAAACCATTAAGCAGTATTTGCAAACCAGGAACACTGAGTGACATTGGCAAGCTGTGCCAAGAGAACCTGTATCTATAACTCCTCTGCTTTTAATTTAAAACAGATTAGCCTCTGTTTACAGCCCCCGGCACAGCAACACGGATACAGAATGGTTGTTTGATAATTAACAATTAACATTTGTTTAGCACATGATGTACTTATTGTTACTCTGAGGGATTTAATTACTTGAGATGCAAACGTTGTGTCATATGGAGGTACACGCGTCTTGTTCATTAAACAACGCTCTAAACCCCTAAAGCACTTTCCCTTGTCATGAGGTCTGGCCAGGGAACTTACCCCAGTAACACTCAATTTCTGAATTTAGAGACAGGCTATATCCAGTAGGGGGTCTAAGAGATTTGAGCATTTTGACTGGTGTGGTATATTTTGCTGGTCAATGGACCATTCACTAGGACTACATTTTCAATCGACAATGGCGAGTGGGTGAATGGAAATCCTGAGCCCTGATACTGCCACAAGTGCTTTAATACTACGCTCCTGTGAGGTGTCAAGAACAAGTCCAATACCCCAGTACAAAGTATAACCTTATTAAAGGACCACTATAGGCACCCAGACCAGTTCAGCTCAATGAAGTGGTGTGGATGCCAGGTCCATCTCGGATTAACCCTGCCTGCTGTAAACATAGCAGTTTCAGAGAATCTGCTATGTTTACAAATGGGTTAATCCAGCCTCTAGTGGCTGTCTCATTGACAGCCGCTAGAGGCGCTTTCGCGCTTCTCACTGTGTAGCGTCCTTAGGAAAGCATTGAGTAATGCTTTCCTATGGACTCATTGAATGCCGCGCTGACGTCGGAAGAGGGAGGAAAGTTCCCCAGCGCTGAGGGTGCCTGGCGCTGGAGAAAGATAAGTGCTTAACCCCTTCCTCCCCCTTCAGCCCGGCAGGAGTAGGACCCTGAGGGAGAGGGGGACCTAAAGACCCTATAGTGCCAGGAAAACAAGTTTGTTTTCCTGGCACTATAGTGGTCCTTTAATAAAACGTGTTACCAGGAGTCATGGAAAACCAGAATTCTGATTGATGATGAGACAGAGCGAGGTCACGGTACCAGAATACAGAATAATAAAGTGGAAAGCCGGATCAGTAACAGTAATTCTAAATAGTTTAAATGCGCTATTGGGTCAAGGAGAAACCACAACAGGGAACTGTTAACTTGAAACATAGCTATTTTAGAGGCTGGATGGTGTAAATGTTCCAACCACGCCCTGAAAACCATCATTGGGCTGGGCTTGATTCCCTCATTAGTGATGTAATGATGCAGGCACGCATACGCCATGTCATAAAAAGGGGCGTGACAAAGCAGCCGGTGTCATTGTTTTCTATGTGAGACTGCATGGGGCCGGGAAAATGGCGCTCCACTGGATCAGCAATCCCCATGACTGCCGGATCAGTACCTCAATCCCTTGCATAAGGTTACAGAAGACTTGTCCGGACATTCTGAAATATTGAAGCAATTCATAGATTCTAAATCAGGGCTGTCCAACCTGCGGCCCCCCAGATGTGTCCGAAGTACAACTCCCATGATTCTTTCAATTAATAAGATAGCCAGGGAATCATGGGAGTTGTAGATCAGCAACATCTGGGGGGGCCGCAGGTTGGACAGCCATGTTCTAAATGCTCCACCTAATCATTTGCCAATGTGGAAACATGGGCTAGTTCTTTTCATTCAAGGATAGGAAGAAATAGGACGTAGTCAATTTAATTTTTATCTTTTAAGAAAGATTCTTGGAGGCATTATTTTTTAAAGAATGTCATTTGTGATTAAAAAAAAAACACGTTTCAATATGAAACTTTTAGGAAGGATTCAGAATTGCAAAAAATGTATAGAATATTTGTTAAAGTTATCCAGGAAGGAACTGCATTAAAATAATCTACAGAAGAAGTTTCAATAAATAGACAGTAATTCTGAAGTCCTCTAGTTTGGCAAATAGTGAAGGACTCATTCCAGGTGGGAAAGTTATTATTCTGTAATAGCCACGATATAGGACACCAGAGGGTTGACACACTATTAGGTGGCAGTTTGTCCTAAATGTAAAAAATAGTTAATTGTTTGGATTGTGGTAGCAACGTGTAACCCGATACAGAATGTATTGGAGACAAGAGGTCTGGTTCCAAATCAACTGATCGGCAAATTAAAAAGATACACAGCGCAGGATTACTAGACCGGCCATGAACTTGGGAAAACGCATGATTTGTGGGGAAATTCAAATCTCGGAGCAGCTTTTGAATAGTATTTCTTTTAATGTTTTTTGTTAATGTTACTTTTATATGGTTTACTATGTTTGTGAGGAAAATAAAGAAAGTTTAAAGTCATCTAATACCTCAGAGTTGGTTACTATGATCCACTGGTCACATTCTCACCCCAAAAGGTATTTTGATTTCGATTATTGAGGCCTGAAAACCTCCAATGATGTAAAAAGTTTCATATTCTACCAGACAGTGATGTATTCACTAAAAATAGTAACATCTAGACAGCTGCAAAGTTGCATATTTTACATTTTAGAGAACTTTTTGGAATTATTAAGGCGGTAAATATGGAGAAATGGCTTGGGAAACCGTCAAACTGGAAAAACAGCAGAAATAGATAATTTCCCCAGCTCTGATATACATTTTGGACTCTGTTCCGTGCTGACTAAGGTGAAATCTGTGGTCAGAGTGCACTGCAGTGGCACTGATGAGCTTCTACCCTACGCAAGCAGCACTGGGAGCCTGTATCTCCCCTACCTCCTTGTCTTCTTTCAACTCTCCCAGCCTCCCTAGATTTCTTAATGTGCACCTGTTTTTTTTTGTTTTTTTTAAATGCCCTTCACTCCCAGACTTAAAGGGCACACATGCGCTCTGATAAACTGAGAACGGACCAATCAAATACTTCTAAATTAGAAGCATTTGATTGGTTCATGGAGATGGAAGCAGTGACGTCAGATGGGGCATGGAAGGCATCAAGGAGAGCTTTGCCAAGCGCTGCATTCCAGGTAAGCTTACTTATCAAAGCTTGTTGATTTCTTTATTTTATAGAAGGAAAGACAGCAAGCGAATAATGCCCAATAGGATATGATGGGAAAAAAAAAACTAAACAAAAACAACCGACCAAGAGCTGGGGGAAGGGTGAGCACAGTCAGGTGGTGCGGTGGAGAGTCCTGGTTATATCTAAACTGCTGAATAAAATGTTTTACTTGTTTAACAGGGGGCCCAGGGACACAGAGCTGTAGGGGTGTGTTGCTTAAAGTGCCAGTGTAGCAACGCCAACTGACATGAAATGAATTTTGATCGCATGTTTTCAGAACACCGATTTGCATTTGCTATGACCTTAAGTAAGGTATTCAGGGAATAAAAGTGCAACGAAAGTTGTATTTCTCTAAGAAAAAACACATTTTGCTGGTAGCTTCATTGTGTCACATATTCCCCATGATTAACATGATCTATAGAACAAGGAGTTTGCTCTATTCAGTACATAACTTTTTTTATTCTCGTATAACGTTTATTAGTATGAAAGGTCAAGTGCACTGTAATACATAGAGTATTCAATTAAGTGGTTTGCTCTAAGGTAGTTGGGTGAACTTGATGGCAATTCCTGCCTGGTTAAGATGTGCCATCAGGGGTTGGAGCTTAACTGCCATGCGGATAGGACGTGCTCAGCAAGAGCTCCCACGTCTGACCTTAAATTGGGGCCCCACCTAACGCTATCCCCCCCAACGCTATTCTGGACCGGCGGGGGTTATGCCGGTGTTGTGGACATAGAATATTGACCTAATTCATGTTAGTAAAATGTCTATTTACTTAGTATAACTTCAATCAGTATTATCCAGCTTTATATGTGATTTACCTAAAATGGACGCTAGGGCCAGGGAGTTTCCCTTTGACATTGACTAACGCCCTCACTAACAAAGATGGCGCTGGAATCTGGGGGAGACCCGCAAGAAACCAGTGACATCACACCGGGTAGGAAGAGCAATAAATCAACCACTTAACCCCTAGCGAATTATTGATGTAATATTTCATGTTATCTCTGACAAAACATATGATGCAATTTTGCTTTATAAGGGGCATGCCACCCCCTCTGAATAAACATTCCTCAAGTTTTTCATTAACCTGAAACTTGTGTCTGGTGTGAATTACTTTGGGAGCGTGCACGCACTATTTCTTTAATTTGGCTGGGGCCAGATACACAAAATTATCAATCGGTTGGATTGATATCCACTTCAGCCGGTCCCCACTGACCCGATCCACGTACCCTGCTTGGATACAACTGGCTCGCTCAACGCAGGTCCCAACCACAACACAAACCCTCAAAATGGTGAGCAGGCCTACTGAGAATGAGCTCCAGCAGAATGCACCAGCTTACCCACCGACAATAGATGACCTCCTGCTACGCATTGATGCGGCGTTCAACCGCTTCTGGGCCCGACTAGAGGCTCACCTTCCGGCAGAGCTGACCCGAAGCTGGGGAACTAAGCAAGGTGGAGAAGAATGGGGAGTGAACAAGCCTCCTCCGGACAAATCAACACGGCGTAAACAAGCACCAATCCACAAAGGCCTATCTAGGTCGAGAGCACCAAGGGCAGCACATCCTCGGCATCGCTCAGAGACCGAGGCCCCGGTGCCGCAAGCAGCAAAGTAACATCAGGAGCTGCAGCTACACCCATCCTGGGAAGGACTAACTCCATTGTGAGTACCCAAACCCACGATGCGGGCTGTCATCGCAGCCTGGAGCAGGAGGGAGCCACTCTACACGCCTGTGTTGCAACACTCCATAATTGCCCCTACCGGCCTCCGAGTACTGGCATCGGCTGAAGATATACTCACCAGGCAGATCTTAAGAACTATGCCCTGCAGTCTGCTACTCGGCTGATAATGCCATTTCATAGCCCCTTGCAATCACTTCTCATTATGTGCCTAGGTATAGAATTTATTGCAACCATATGTCATTATTTTAACCCCTTAAGGAACAAACTTCTGGAATAAAAGGGAATCATGACATATCACACATGTCATGTGTCCTTAAGGGGTTAAGGGGATGGGACGAAATACTGAGCAGAAATCCTAAGCTGCGCAAACGTAAGCAGAGGACAGGGATCCAGTGGTACCATATCTTGTTATAAAGCATAATATGTTCAATGTTAACCTAGGTAGGAGTAGCATTCAGTTTAAACGTGACACCTAGTCTACAACCTATAGCTTGTACTTTGTATTGTCATTTATAGGTGTCTCACGGTCTAAACTTACCTACTACTAGGTGACCCACCATAGTTAAAATAGAGAAAACTACCTCAATAAAGAGATAGAAAGTGTTTCTTTACAGTGCCCAAAATGTAAAAGCTGCTCAACACTAAAAGTGGAATACCCCTTACCCACAATAAAAAACAAATATACAGAAATAAGGTATACAAATTATACCAAACAAGTGGAGCGCTCTAAACAGTAGAGGGGTTTACTCACCCCTTTGGTACAGTGACAGTCTTGAAAAACTTGAATGTACATATAAAAGGAAACAAGAGAAACAAAAATATAGTGCAGATGTTCCAAAATGGATAATTGGTAGTAAGTAATGACTGAAATCACTCACATGGACAGGAGCCTATATGGTATTGGCTCCGTAAAAGGATCCTTTATGCTTTTAGGGCAGCAACACACCCCTTTATCCCAGGTAGTGTTCCTCCAGGAGTATACAACGAGAAGAAAAGCAGAAAAACAACTGTGTAGAATTGCACATACTATAATGGTATTTTGAAATATAAATAGTTGTGCTCACCTTCTGCAGAGCCCTGAAATCCCGGCTCTGAGGTTGATAAACAATGTGCTACTTTAGAGGGGGAATAGCACTCTCCCCAATGGAGTTCCTGATGGCTATAAAGGACTTAGGACTAAAGTATAAAATAGTAAATAACATTTATTGTTAATACATTAAAAACAAAATAAATGGGTACTTAGAAAGTAAAAAGATCCAATAAAAGTCCAATAAAAAGTCCAGAATAATCAGCTAAACGCGTTTCACTCTATGAGCTTCCTCAGTAGCTGCATGATAGCCTCAGGAATCCTTCTTTTTAAATGTTTGAAAGTCCTTGTGGATCCTCCTCTTGAAGTCACATGGTGTGGAATTAATCACAAATTGGAAAACAGGTTACGCTCTACATTATATGTTACAAGAGAAAACATCTGTGGTAGAGAATTTCCATTTGTTGATAAAATTGTCAATCATCAGTGATGTTTAGTTACGTAATGTTCATTGGTAGTGACATAATTTTAAATATCCAATGGTGTGAATGGTTGGCGGAAGTGACATCACTAAGTGATATTGCCAACCATCTCCATCCTCCATTTTAAATGGTAACATGATTTTATATATCCAATGGTGTGAATGGTTGGCGGAAGTGACATCACTAAGTGATATTGCCAACCATCTCCATCCTCCATTTTAAATGGTAACATGATTTTGTATATCCAATGGTGTGAATGGTTGGCGGAAGTGACATCACTAAGTGATATTGCCAACCATCTCCATCCTCCATTTTAAATGGAAAAAAAAAATAAATAAATAAATAAATAAATAAAAATACAATGGTGTGAATGGTTGGCGGAAGTGACATCACTAAGTGATATTGCCAACCATCTCCATCCTCCATTTTAAATGGTAACATGATTTTATATATCCAATGGTGTGAATGGTTGGCGGAAGTGACATCACTGAGTGATATTTCCAACCATCTCCATCCTCCATTTTAAATGGTAACATGATTTTATATATCCAATGGTGTGAATGGTTGGCGGAAGTGACATCACTAAGTGATATTGCCAACCATCTCCATCCTCCATTTTAAATGGTAACATGATTTTATATATCAAATGATGTGAATGGTTGGCGGAAGTGACATCACTAAATAATATTGCCAACCATCTCCATCCTCCATTTTAAATGGTAACATAATTTTAAATATCCAATGGTGTAAATGGTTGGCGGAAGTGACATCACTAAGTGATATTGCCAACCATCTCCATCCTCCATTTTAAATGGTGACCTAATTTAATGATGTGAAATTACACTTTGGTATAGATTTAAAGAAAATGGCATAATTCGAAATCAATGTTCAAACCATTGGGTTGTAGAGTACCAAGGTTGAACATCCATCTCATTTCCTGTTGGCCTAAAATTTGGTTGGAATCCCCCCCCCCTCCAATTTCCTAAAACTTTATAAATACCTATAAAAGACAGTCCCTTAGGATTACTATTATGGGAGATCTTGAAATGGTTAGAAATACTATGTCCCTCATATCCTTTCTTGATGTTTCTAACATGTTCCTCTACCCTTGTATGTAAGTTACGTTTCGTGCGGCCTACATATTTTAGGCCGCATGGACATTCCAACATATAAATGACATTTTTAGAGTAACAAGTAATTAAACTTTTTATGTGGAACTCCTCATTGTTTTTTGCATTATTGAAATTTTCTATGTGTCTTTTCTTATTTCCAGTATTCTTACATGCTAGGCATATACCACATCCAAAGAAACCTTTTCTACAGTCAATCGGTTTTATATTACAATCTTTTCGAATGTGATTTCTCACTAGTAATTTTTTCATATTGGGAGCTCCTCTAAAGATTAGTTTAGGTTTTTCTGGCAGAATGACGGTTAGAGCAGGGTCTTCCCTTAGAATTGGCCAATGCTTATTAATTATTCTTCTGAATTGATCATTTCCATGGCTATAATTACAAATAATTGGTATTGTGGCATTAGATTCTATCTTATTCTTTTTTGTATTCTTCAATAAGTTATCTCTTTTTATTATTGATACTTCGTTAAGTGCATTTGACAAAACATCTTGTTTATAACCTTTTTCAAGGAAATTATTTTCCAATTTTTGTGCCTGTTTAATGAATTCTACTTCCTCAGTGCAATTTCTTTTAATTCTAATAAATTGTGATTTAGGGATTCCCTTTAACCAGGGTGTAAAATGACAGCTTGTGGTGTAAATAAAACTATTAACATCTACCCGTTTAAAATGGGTGCTTGTTTTTATCTTATTGTCTTCTACATAAATATTAAGATCCAAAAAATTTACTTTAAGTTTACTAATATCTGTGGATAAAATGATACCCCAATTATTGGAGTTAAGTGAATTTATAAAACTAGTTAAAGATTCCTCCGTGCCTTCCCAAATAAAGAATAGATCATCTATATAACGGCGATAGGTAACGAGACCCGCTGCCCAGCCGGCCCCATAATGGACAAACTGGAGCTCCCAGTATGCCATAAATAAATTGGCATAGCTAGGCGCGAATCTCGTTCCCATCGCCGTTCCACATGCCTGGAGATAAAAGTTGCCATCGTACCAAAAATAATTGCTTGTCAAAATTAGAAGGATCCCTTCCATAATAAAATTAATTTGATCAATTGAGAAATCGTTAGATTGCTCTAAAAAATGTCTCGTGGCAGTGCAACCTCTATCATGTTCAATAATGGTGTAGAGGGAACTAACGTCTGCGGTTACTAGGAAACAATTTTCATTCCACACTAGTTGATTTATATGCCTCAAAATGTCACCTGTATCTTTTAAATAACTAGGTGTACGTTGTACCAAAGGTTGCAGGCATCGATCTATATATTCGGAAAGTCTACATGATATAGATCCGATGCCTGAAACTATAGGTCTTCCCGGGGGTTGGGTGGGATTCTTATGGACCTTAGGTAGATGGTATAGTACCGGAATTTTTGGGAAATCTATTTTTAAATAATTAAATTCTTTTTGGTTTAGAATACCTTTTTTATAACCCTTCTCTAGGTACTTATGGAATTTTTCTTTTAATTCTTTAGTGGGGTCTACTTTTAATTGTTTATATGTGTTATCATCGTCCAATAATCTCTGAGATTCTTTGTTATAGTTCTCCAATGTCATGAGGACTACCCCCCCCCCCTTATCCGCTGGTTTAATGACTATTGAATTGTCTTTCTGGAATTTGTTTAGGGCCATACGTTCTTTTTTGGTGAGATTCTGCTGATATTTATTGGGTTTCTTAATTTTGTTGAGATCCTTTAATACCATTTTTTCAAAAGTTACCATTTCGCTTGATATCAAATTCTTAGGGTAAAATTTAGATTTTTCTTTTAGATTAGTATGTTTGTAATTGTCTTGAGAATTTTCAAAATTAGTCATGATGGGATTCTTTTGAAAGAATTTTTTTAAACATAACGTTCTTTTGAATCTATTGAGATCAACATATGTGTTGAATTTGTTTAAGCTTTTAGTTGGTGCAAATTTAAGGCCCTTCTGTAGTAGTTTGATTTGAGGGGATTTAAGAGCGTGTGGAGTTAAATTAAAAATTCCTGCTTGTATCTCCGTTGCTTTCTTATCTAATGGTTCCGCTTGTCTCTTTTTCCTCCTCTGAAAATCCACTCCTCCTCTAGCTCCCCTTCCTCTATGCTCCTCCTTCTTTTTTGTGGAGATTTTTGTTGATATTGAGATTTGTGTTTTACTCTGTTCCTCTGGTTCCAAAAATCCTCTTCCTGAGGAGTTTTTGCTAGGGTTTCAAACCTATTGGAAATAGGTATGTACGATAACCTTCTTGTATTTTTATGTATTTTACTTTGAGCAGTTAAATATTCATCCGATCTTGCCCTTCTTTCTGTTCTTATGGGGGTTTTTTTAATGTCATTTTCTTGAATCTGTGGCTTAGGGGTACGTAAGTCTCCATATTTAGGGGCCTTAATTTGATCTCTTTCTCCTAATAGTTTTGATGGTTGATATGGCTTGGAGATATAGTGATTTCTAAAATTAGGGACCCTACCATAATTTCTTTCTCTTGGTTTATCTGGTGACCTGTAATATGTTATTTTGTGGGGTCTATCCTGAATGTACCGTTCATGATGCTTGTCTGGGTACTGTGTATGGTATGAATTTGGTCTATATTCTAAATTATTTCTCTTGCCATATGTACGTACTTCATTTCTATTGTAATCAGTTTTGTCTCGCATGTATTTTTTCTTTTTTATTTGAATTGTATCTTTCTCTACCTTCTCTAAGCTGTGTTGTAGATTGTCTGTAACCTTTTTATATTTCTCAGCATTTGTATGATTTAGTAGAAAGTTCTGTTCCTTATTTATCTCTGAATCAAGTTTTTCCAAATTATATTCCCTTCTTTTAATTAAAGTCTTCATCATTGTGAATGAAAAAGAGTCAAGCATTACTGCCCATTCGTCCATAAAAGTTTTGTCATCTTGGTCAAATGAGGGAAATTTAAAAAATCTAAGACCCCTTGGAGTTATTTTGTCTCTAATATACTTGTCTAGGGTAGCTATTTCCAATTTTATCCGTATTTCTTTACTTAGGAGTCTTTCCAAATTTTTTTGGCAATCTGAAATGGACCTTTCCTCTACTTGGTCTATTTGGTCAAAAAGATTTTTTTCCATACCGAATACTTCATCAATATTTTTGCAGTGATGCTTTTTTCTTTGTTCAAAAAGTGACATAGTGCAAACAGGCAAAGTGATGTAAACACAAGGGTATTTTTGTTATCTTAATCAAAATAGAGAAAACTACCTCAATAAAGAGATAGAAAGTGTTTCTTTACAGTGCCCAAAATGTAAAAGCTGCTCAACACTAAAAGTGGAATACCCCTTACCCACAATAAAAAACAAATATACAGAAATAAGGTATACAAATTATACCAAACAAGTGGAGCGCTCTAAACAGTAGAGGGGTTTACTCACCCCTTTGGTACAGTGACAGTCTTGAAAAACTTGAATGTACATATAAAAGGAAACAAGAGAAACAAAAATATAGTGCAGATGTTCCAAAATGGATAATTGGTAGTAAGTAATGACTGAAATCACTCACATGGACAGGAGCCTATATGGTATTGGCTCCGTAAAAGGATCCTTTATGCTTTTAGGGCAGCAACACACCCCTTTATCCCAGGTAGTGTTCCTCCAGGAGTATACAACGAGAAGAAAAGCAGAAAAACAACTGTGTAGAATTGCACATACTATAATGGTATTTTGAAATATAAATAGTTGTGCTCACCTTCTGCAGAGCCCTGAAATCCCGGCTCTGAGGTTGATAAACAATGTGCTACTTTAGAGGGGGAACAGCACTCTCCCCAATGGAGTTCCTGATGGCTATAAAGGACTTAGGACTAAAGTATAAAATAGTAAATAACATTTATTGTTAATACATTAAAAACAAAATAAATGGGTACTTCGAAAGTAAAAAGATCCAATAAAAGTCCAATAAAAAGTCCAGAATAATCAGCTAAACGCGTTTCACTCTATGAGCTTCCTCAGTAGCTGCATGATAGCCTCAGGAATCCTTCTTTTTAAATGTTTGAAAGTCCTTGTGGATCCTCCTCTTGAAGTCACATGGTGTGGAATTAATCACAAATTGGAAAACAGGTTACGCTCTACATTATATGTTACAAGAGAAAACATCTGTGGTAGAGAATTTCCATTTGTTGATAAAATTGTCAATCATCAGTGATGTTTAGTTACGTAATGTTCATTGGTAGTGACATAATTTTAAATATCCAATGGTGTGAATGGTTGGCGGAAGTGACATCACTAAGTGATATTGCCAACCATCTCCATCCTCCATTTTAAATGGTAACATGATTTTATATATCCAATGGTGTGAATGGTTGGCGGAAGTGACATCACTAAGTGATATTGCCAACCATCTCCATCCTCCATTTTAAATGGAAAAAAAAAAAAAAAAAAAAAAAAATACAATGGTGTGAATGGTTGGCGGAAGTGACATCACTAAGTGATATTGCCAACCATCTCCATCCTCCATTTTAAATGGTAACATGATTTTATATATCCAATGGTGTGAATGGTTGGCGGAAGTGACATCACTGAGTGATATTTCCAACCATCTCCATCCTCCATTTTAAATGGTAACATGATTTTATATATCCAATGGTGTGAATGGTTGGCGGAAGTGACATCACTAAGTGATATTGCCAACCATCTCCATCCTCCATTTTAAATGGTAACATGATAGACCCACCATAGTTACTCAAGCTGTAATTGTTATGCACGTTCATACCATGATCCACAAGACTTTATCGGTTTTCTATGCATGTTTTCAGCATAATTACGAATTACTGAACGAAAGTGTGTCTCCTTAATCCAGATACCCAACTTTTTTTTAACTCTGAGACGTGTCAGAAAGTCTAAGCCTGTTTATAAAACAAAAATGTGCAATTTTCATGCCATTGTTTCGCTTGTTTGTATATCTGTACGCTGTTGTGGCGTTTTGACGCTGATTTGTACTCACTTGCACTAAAAAAAAAAAAAAAAAAAAAGTGCCATCAAACACGAGCTCTTGGAAGAGCCTGCTGGCTAACCTCCTGCCCAAGTAACCAACCCATAAACTACTTGATTCATGTGCAAACAAAAATAAAACCAAGATCCACCTCTATAAGCAGCTCAACACTTAATGTGGGATACCCTTTTATCCACAATAAATTTAAACAAAGAAAATGGTATAAAATATATACCTATTAGTGAAGTTTCAACCTGTATGGTTTTTTTGGGGACTTACCCCACAAATACAGTGTATCAGTGAATTCTAAGATGTAAACTACATGTGAATTAAAAATAACTTAAAGGACTTACAGGATGCTTAAAAGATGGATGATTCTTGAGGTTACATCACAGCTGACTGAGAAAGCTCATGGATGAGTGAAACACGTTTCAGCAGATTTCAACTTTGGAATTTCTAATATTTACTATACGTGTTTGATTTGTAATATATACACATTGTATATGTTATTCCAACGAAGCATCTTCATTGGGGTTGTGCCATCCCCAGAAAATTGGCACTCTGCTTATTACCCTTAGAGCCAGGAATTGAAAGCTTTAAAGAAGGTGAGCTTAAAACCTATTATTGGTTTTAAGTTTCTAATTTTACATTACTACACATTGGTTGTTTTTCTTTTTCTAATCACTCTGGAGGAAAATGTTATAGAAAAAAGTGGTGTGTTGCTGCCATAAAAGCAAAAAAGTTCATCTAACAGAGAAAATATACAGGCTCCGGAATATGTGAGTGGTTTAAGCCATTTATATACAATAGATTGTTATTTTTAGACCATCTACACCATTGTTCATTTTTTTTTATTTCATGCATCTTCAAATTCACTGATACCCACACCCACACCCACACCGGTTGAATCTTCACAAGATCTCCACTAATAGGTATATATTTTATACAATTTTCTGATTCATGTGATTTCCCTTTTCTGGTCAGGAACCAAACGCACGAATTGAGGACCACCTCTGGGCTTGTTAACCCCTATTAACCTCTCCTGACACCTCCATTGTTTTCACACTATGTATCCTAGGTGTTCGGCTGGGTGGCCGCTGTTCATATGCACGAACACGTGGGAACTGAGTTGGCGGCCTTACTGTCGTACGAATGCAGAGGGGGTTTGTTCGTCGAGTGCATGGAACTAAAATCTGACAAACTCGTGAACACCGCTGAACTTGGACGAATGTCTGCTTCTTTTATATACATGTCAGGAGAGCGGTGTTCGGTGGGATTGTTCGCATGAACTAGGCAAAAAATTGCTACCTAGGAGCCAGAGGATCAATACGGTATTTCATTCGGTTTTGGACTCCTGAAAGTGACCGACCGCTACTACTTTTCTTATGGAACTATTTGGGGCAAAAGCCATGTGTGCGGTCGGTCACTTCCGGAAAATCCAAACCACTGGACCGATCTGACTGCTTTTTGGATAGGATATGCACTCAGATCAGAGCCATCTGTGGATGTGACTCTTGAGGGGCTTCCAAGTATTTAGGGGGTACTTTTGGGGTGTTTAAAAATGGTTTTACTCTTACGGACAGAATGCCCGGTGTAGCGGATTGGTACCGGGCTGTCCCACGACATGTATGAGAATAAGTGTATTTGGTCATATGGCTGGTTTAATGTGTATGTACATGTATAGAAAGCATGGTATCCGGGTATAATGACAGTTAAATGTATGTAAAGAATTGTATTCCTCTAGTTGTTCGGTAGAATCATTCAAATAAAACAAGGGAATGAAACTACCGAACAACCAGACCACCCAGGAATGAGTGTGCCTCCAATTACCGTTTGCAACAATGTTGCAAACAGGTAATTGGCAATCAGTGCAGTGTGGTCTTTGTCCTCTGGGTGGCCGCCATTCGGGAAACAAACACGTGGCGGCGGCCATCTTAAACTACCGAACAGCGGTGTTTTGCCGTCGAGTGTCTGGAACTAAAATCGGACACTTGACTAGGCAAACACCGCTGAGACCTCCATACTTCCAGAAATTCGTATGGAAACTACCGAATGACCCGCCGTTCGGTAGAAAGAGCCCCATAAACAAGGGAATTCATTCAAACCCTCTCCAGGCTCTATAACACAGGCAATTCGCCTGTTTTCATTCCCTTGTTTGTGACCGACCGCAGGGCCAAAATGCATGGAACTGTTTTCGGATACTTTACCCATGCGGTCGGTCAAATCTTTGGAACCCCATATCTCACGAACCATTCATCCGACTGGGCTAATTTTTAAGTATGTTGGTCCCCCAGAATAGAGCTATCTGGGGATGTTGGATTTGTGGATGTACCCCAAGTATTTAGGGTACATCCAAAACTCGGGGAAAACTGTGTACACAATAAGGGGATTATGATGCTAGAGGAGGGGAGGAGATCTGTGGGAGGTTACTACTTAGAGATTGGATAATGTCTTAAGTGATAGAACCTCCTCCCTTGCATGGGAGAGGGCTTTATAAGGAACTGTGGAATAAAGCTTGTGAGTCTACTCCTGAAACTGTGTGTCGTCCAGTTATTGGGATTGCGATGGGGATACTGCTGTATTACTTTACCTGCTGGAAACCTTGCCTATGGACTTAACATCACCTTGTTCCTGAGCCTCACTGGAATCTCTAGTGGAGAATAGCTGTGCAAGATCGGCTCTCCGCTACACCCGGCAATCCTTAACTCCCTTAGCTTATGGGACAGGGTCGCAAAGAAACTTAAACTAACAGATTTACCGTCCTCAATGACTCCGATCTTGCGCAACAGGGCATTTCCACCCGGACTGAGGGCACAAGAGTTTCAGGGCATAGAGGCCACAGGTCTACAACGATACACACACCTTTTTCAAAACAACCAATTAGTTTCTTACCAACATCTACAAACCCTGGCCCCACTAAAAACAAGTGACTTCTTCAGATACCTCCAGATACGGGACTTCGCACAGACCAGAGAAGTCAGAACGGCAATAGCCAAGCCACTCACTTTCTTTGAGAAAATTTGCTTGCAAGAGCGTATGCCAACCAAACCAATCTCACTACTGTACAATCATATATGCCTAGAATCAGGGACCTGGGGCACTCAGACATACACTGACAAATGGGAGGCGGACTTAGGGGAGTCACTAGAGGGGACAGATTGGCAGGATATCTGGGAGGCTAATGCAAAAGTTTCCGTATGCACGGCCCTCCAGGAACAATCATACAAAATACTACTTCAGTGGTACACGACCCCTGTTAAACAATGCCACATGCAATTAAGCCCCACAGACACTTGCTGGAGGCTCTGCGGGGAAAAGGGCACATACATCCACATGTGGTGGCACTGTGCCAAGGTTAAAGAGTACTGGGGGAACATTACTGACCTAACCTCGAATATCCTACAACGCAGGATAACACTAGACCCTTGGGCATGCCTACTATCACGGCCAACAGAGGGGCTAAATAAACACGACCAAAAACTGCTAAATATGCTTAACTTGGCAGCTCGTAGAACATTAGCACAATATTGGATTAAGCACGAAGTACCCCCGATCTCCTTAGTCCTCTCCAAAATCAGGGATAATTACCTGATGGACAAGTTAACCGCACAGGTTCGCGATTCTAGTGCCTCCTTCCAAAAAACTTGGGCACTCTGGGAACAATATGACATATAATATACTAAGCATAATCCCAACTCCGACAGTATTGAAAATAAAACAAATGGCATGACATACCCAATGTTACAGGTTTTACAGTTTTTGTTTTATACTGTACATATATTATATATTATTTTATTCTATTATATTTTGTTTGATATTACTACTTGTATATGTCTCAATGTACAAATGTCACCGATGTATGCATGTTCCAACGTATTGAGACGAAATTTAAATACATGTGGACTTGGCACAACACAAAGATATACCTGAAAGGCTTCTGCGCAAGCCATATGCGAAGTATTTTATATGCTCTAACATACCCTTCCTTTCTGTACTGCAACTATTAAGATGCTTCTTGTGATCGGGCCTCTGCGTAGGCCAAAAGTATTGTGATGCAATGTGCCGGTCGACATTTAAAATAAAGAATTGAAAAAAGAAAAAAAAAAAAATGGTTTTACTTTTATGTTCCTGACTCAATTATCTCTCAGACATAGATAAGAGTTTGCTGTGTGTATAAGTTGAGAGTGCTTGCCTGCATTAAACAAATATATTCCCAGCATTCAGTCTCAACTAATGCGTGGGGGGGAATGCTATAACAGCTAGAATTACTACACAGCTATACGCTCTGCAGGAGAGTTTTGATCGCTGGAAGCTGGATCCAGGACCCTGTTCCAGGGTGGGAAGCAACAGCAAGACCCCAGTCAAGCTGCGGCGGATAGGAGCTGAAGTGCTGGTGCCCCGGTGAGAGCTAGGAAGCATTTGGCAGAGGCACCCAGTCAGGGTACCAGGTTGTCTTACATTTCAGTTGAAGAGTGTGAGGGAAGGTATGTTAAAAAAAAGAGTGAAGAGCGGTGGTCAGGGAGAAAAGAGGTAGGAGGAAGTAGAGGGTCCTGTCCCATCCTCCCAGTGAGAAGAGCCTCCATTAGCATCGAGGAGAATGTGGAACGATTAGGGAACAGGGACGCGCAGTACATCAGATGTTGAGCCAATTCTCTGAGCCAGGTGGCAATACGTCTGTACAGGAGAGTGTACACACCTTTAAATAAGAATATATTATATAAACAAAAAACCAATGTGGTCACCCTCACACAACAAAATAAATATCAATACCTATATAATGCATTAAAACCATTCACGCTTGGTAAACACTGACATACAAAGATACCATTCCTCCCCAGAGTGATGACGCCAGTACATAACATGTTTTGACCAATTTTCTTTATCAAGATTAAATAAACTCCTTCCTTTCTCCACTTTACTGTAAAGTGCGTCAACGTACCAAAACAATGAAAAAGCGCAAGGATTGTCACAAGCCAAGATGCATTTGCCGCTTTCTCTTATCGTGTAAGATACCATTGGCTTTTATAAAAGACATACTTTGCTGGACTATTCACATACTGCACCGTATGGTTAGAATTTTCTTTCACAGAACCGATATATTAAATGTTGTGTGAGGGTGCATGCGTTCGGTTTTTGTTTATTTATAATCTTCTATTGTAAGTAGTCAAACTGTTTGCGGAAGGTTTGCCCTGGTGTCCGCGGTTTCCCATCTCCACTACTTTGGACGAAGAGCCAGAAGTTCTCTGTCTGAGATAAGACCAGCAGAGTAGGGGCATTAATGGAAACTCCTGCTTAGGACAAAAGTAGTGATGGTACAGAGCGATGCCCAGTAGACCCCAAGTAAAATATAACCAGCCACCCATCGACATGCAGGATGCACGCAATTAGGATATAGTGGTTAATTTTTTTTATACGCTGAATTATAGCAAATGAAAACCTAAATTTAAAGCACTCTTAAAGAGTTTTACAATATCAAAAAACCCAAAACATTAGTTTGAATTTTTCCACAGATCAGGTATAATTTCTCTATACATTCCCATTGAGCAATGTTACGGCATTTGGATTAAAGGTGGAAGTGTTGGATATTGTCTTGTTGTAACATGTTGCTCTAAGAGGTATGCCGAGGGCGTGCTAGCCGTGTTTGGTCACACCATAAGGCAAGGACAACTTGTTCTCAGTCTCCCATTTAGTTATCTACCATCTATCTGGGTCATTTTGGGTTAGCCCATATACCTCAGCGTTATAACAATTGGCTGCAAAAAAAAAAAAAAATGGAATGTGTTCTGCCTCGTTCTATTAAGATGGTATCTTTAATTATAATAGGATTGCAGATACAAATCAACAAATGATTTGGGAATAGTGAGTGTAATTAACCCCATCATTACCAGACATTGTGTACACACATTACAATTCTGTTTTCTTCCCTTATCCTCCAGCAGTAATTCCAAAAATGGAGAAACTATTCCCTTACAATTAGACACATTTGGGGTATATCTCTATCCCCCCCCCTCTCTATATCTATCTATCGTACAGGTTTACACACATTTTTAGCTAGAATAACCTTACTTGTGCATTTCAGCAGTTGAAGGCATGTGGAGAGGAGGGGGTTGGTTTACATCGGATAATTTTGAAAAATACCAATTTCTGCATTTACGGTCTTTGAAACATTTCAAAATACTGTATACCAAAAGTGTTATAGCGACACCTAGTGGACTATTTTCATATAAAGTACTCACTATGGAAAGTACTTCCAGTAATATTGTATACAAGCATCCTTTAGTGCAGAATATCCCATATTTTGAATAGAGACATTCTAAAAACTCTTAGAATTCTTATGTTTGGAACCATACTCTTTATTGGAAATAAGAAACCACTTTCCACGTTTCAGTTTATTCCCAATGAGAATATAGGTGGCTTCACAGATTAGATCTATTAAAGCCATAGACTTGTATACGGTCTTATTAACCATTCTGTGGATGTGCCGGTATTTTACAACAGATCCAGTGCAGTCAGAATATATTACAAACTGACATCAAAGGGTCTCGGCACACACGTATGACATAGAAACCTAGAGACTGGCGACCAGTGGTCGGGCTACCATGCCCAGGCATATTCCGCAGGGCTGCAGTTGTACTCAGTCATATGGACACAAACCCAAATTCTGTACCTGGCGAGAGTTTGGTTGTCCTCCTTTTAATATAAATTAGTAAAATGAATGAGATGCATTGTCACTATACCATGTCAGAGGGATCACCACAGACCTGCCAATGGCACTAGATAGCAGGCAAATATCTCACCTGGGTTAATCTAGTAATTCTTTAAAATGGAAAAAATACTTTCTGAAGAAAGGGAAAAAAAAAATATATTGTGGGAAATGCTTTTAATTTCTCCTTATTTTAAAGGGACACTATAGTCACCTGAACAACTTTAGCTTAATGAAGCAGTTTTGGTGTATAGAACATGCCCCTGCAGCCTCACTGCTCAATCCTCTGCCATTTAGGAGTTAAATCCCTTTGTTTATGAACCCTAGTCACACCTCCCTGCATGTGACTTGCACAGCCTTCCATAAACACTTCCTGTAAAGAGAGCCCTATTGAGGCTTTCTTTATTACAAGTTCTGTTTAATTAAGATTTTCTTATCCCCTGCTATGTTAATAGCTTGCTAGACCCTGCAAGAGTCTCCTGTATGGGATTAAAGTTCAATTTAGAGATTGAGATACAATTATTTAAGGTAAATTACATCTGTTTGAAAGTGAAAGCAGTTTTTTTTTTCATGCAGGTTCTGTCAATCATAGCCAGGGGAGGTGTGGCTAGGGCTGCATAAACAGAAACAAAGTGATTTAACTCCTAAATGACAGTGAATTGAGCAGTGAAATTGCAGGGGAATGATCTATACACTAAAACTGCTTTATTTAGCTAAAGTAATTTAGGTGACTATAGTGTTCCTTTAACATTTTCTTTTAAAGCTCATTTCCAAAAAAGTGGTTCTTTTCTGGCATTTAAGAAATGTTGACAAAAACAGGCACATCTGCAAGAAGAATGACAGCTAAAAGTTGGAGTCCCGGCTGTTGCAGAACCACTACACAGAGTAACTCATTATTACCTTTTGGCCATCCCGACTTTACACAGATTTCAGTCTTTGTAAATGGACAGTTTAACATGTTGGCGTTAATGCAGCTGACAGAGCATCCCGCACTATCCAACCCAGTTGAGTTTACATGTAGATATTGGGTTAAATATCAGATTACCGCAGTTTGTAACATTTGTGCCCTAACACAATCACTCAGGAATGTAATCTCCCACATTCAAGACATCACTAGATTTTTAAGCACTTACAGCAATCATGGAGGATGTGATTCAAATAAACAATTCTATACATTATTCCTTAGTGTAATACATTTATTTACAGAATAGCAAAAGTACATCACATTTAGTGCAAATGCAACTAAAGATATTAAGATTTATATATTTTGTAAACTTTCTGTTTGCCTTTATAAAGCTTAATCTTTATGCTCTTAACAGATGGAAACATTTGCAACCCATCAGAAAACAAAATTGATTGCACACTTGTCCACCACTCTTACAATAGTAATCAAAAAAATAGCCTCCCTATTAAACATTCATCTTTAAGTGTTCATATTGGTTTTCAACTCCTTATTAGGGGCTTCATTTTTGGTCTTTTAAATACTAACAAGAGAAGGCCTTCAAAAAATTCTGAAAATGTTAACTTTGATGTAGAGATGAATAGAATTAATTTCACCGTTTACGACCCTACGTATAAGAACACGTAGGCACTTTTCTTAAATATCACACCATAAAACATAGCTTTTATTTGTAGTAAGGCATTTTTCTTTGAGAGAGAAAAATAAAGTCATTAGGAGTATATATGTAGTAAGCAATTGGGAACGCTGTCTAAGGACCAAGTTATTTGTATTTGTACAGGAAAAGCGTTACACTCCCAAGGCAGAAAATATCTGTAGGTAGTAGTTTATTTTGCAAAGTTTTCTGAAATTTGTACACAAAAATCGATTATATACATCTGCGTTTCAATATACTAGTTTTAACCCAGTTTAGAATATAAAAAAAAAAGTCTAAATCACATCGCTAGTGTGTATGTGACAAGGAATTACGTTTATATAATTGTAAATCTTTAATATTTTAAGAGATGCACAAGACCGTTATGAATGTAAAGTTAAGAAATGAGCCTGAATTCTGTATCCATAAAGGAGAAGGACAATGGGCAGTAACAACTGGGAATGCAAACATTGTGTAGTATACGGGATGTAATATGACTACTATTGAACAAGTTATGTGGCCATGAGAACATTTATCTGAGCCAAATCTTACACTTCTAAATATCTATATTCACATTTTGTTTTAATGAAAATCCCAAATACCATCAAAAACTGCATTCCCCAAAAGAAAAAATATATGATATACATTTATATATAATATAAACAAATGACTGCCTTAAAACATATAAACGCATACAATGAATATAAAATATTGTTAAATCCAACACTGATAATGTGATATTAAAGACAGGCCCATCCATGATTTGAACAAGATATCCCATACTGGGTACTCTGCAAATATAAACCAAGTAGACAGATCACTGGAGGTAGACCGATCAGATTTCTTTGCAGTACAGGAAAGGACCATCAGGGCATGTCGGCTTCCTACCGTAGATTATCAAAATAGCCATTTTGAGCTAGTTTGTCAACCAGTGATCCAGGCCAAGACCAGTAAGGGGAAACCCAGCCATTTTATACAGAGACTATTCGTGGTTTTGTTGGAAACCATCTTTTTAAGTTCACATATCTTTTTACATGGGGCAGACACCAGAAAATTCTCTGTATTCACAAACTGCTCAAAATGTCTAAAAATTCCAAATTGAAATGCAGAGCATTGACGTATATCTCTATACTTTAGATGGGTTAGCCTGTCTTTAAATTCAGCAAAGAGTGAAGACACAGATCTGCTGGGGGCACAAAGCAAGACCTCTGCAAGCCGCCCCAGCAATCCATGAACACATAACGACTTGCACATTCAGAACAGAGAGACCGTTTTCAGACAGATTAATAGATCTTCAAGAATTAATCTTGAAGTGTCTGGATTGTATAAAGAACACAATTTTGCGCCACAAACCAAAAATGCAATAGAAATATATAGATATATTTTGGGGGGAGAAAATAAAGCTTTCTTAGATTTCATAGAGCCCCATCAGACCTGGAGTCTTCATAGGAGTTACATATAGAAAGGCAAAGCCATCGATTAGAACAGCCCTCTTATCTAGAATTTTACAGTGCTCCTGCAAGGATTTGCAACAAGCAATCAAAATATATTTATATAAAAAATTAAAATAAAATAAAAAAAAAAAAAAAAAAAACCCTAAACACAAAACGCTTCCCACCAATAACTCTCACACCTTGGAAAGTTAAAAAAAAAAAAAAAAAAAAAAAAAAAAAGCCTTTGTGTTTCACACAATCTGTTCATATTTTTATGCTCAAAAACACAAACCTCTTTATGGCTTATTTACTGTTACAGGCCTATGGTAGATGAGTATTTTGTACAGTTTTGAAGATAAAAGCCTTGAGCCATATAGGTTGTGAGTTAAAATACAACTGTAATCCTTCAAAGCAAACAGACAAAAAACTAAACAAAACAAAAACCTGTACATGTGGATATAAATTACACACAGACTCCGCGAGGAGGACAGACATTAGACAGCTAGTGTTTGATGGCCTGTCCACTGTAGGTTTTCCGCCCTCATTTTGGGATGCCTTAAAAGCTAGAGGAGAAAATAACGAAGGCGGCTGTAGATCGTGTTCCATTTCTGATGTGAATCGCTCCGTCTAATATAATGTGGAATGTTCATACGGCCTTCATGTAGCTGAGGAAGAAATTACAGTTAACACTTTTTAAAATGGCTGCACAGTACGGTTTACTACATGGTGCTATTTAACAGACAGCTTTTAGAGTACAACTGGATTGTTATAACTCAATGGTTAAAGACGGACATTTTTCATTTAAAATTTAATTATTCCACACATGCGCTTCTAAATTTTGAAAAGAAAGAAAAGAAGGCATAGAAAAAAAGCAGAACATTAAGTTAGTGGTCAAGCATGGTTATGAAAAAAGTTTAAAAAAAAAAAAAAGGGCTCTCGCTACAGTTATTTGTTACAATAAACCGTTTTGGTGAGAAAAGAGAAAGGTGAATAATTGTATATTAAATAAGTACAGTGTATGACATGTGCATAGAGGGAAGAGCCCTTTGATGCACATACCGTGTGGAACCATTTCTATAACTTTCAATTTTAATGGAAATAAACCGGGTGTAATGGATCGACGGGCACCCCGGCTGGGTACCTCCGTTGAAGGATGCTCCTAGCGCTTCCTGAGAACTCCAAGCACTGCAGCAGACACCACAACCACCAAACCGGAGAAGCATATGAATGCTCTCAAGCATATTAATAGGTTTGCACTCCTAGCAGTCAGTCTCTAACAGCATACAGTAAATCCCCCCCACCCCCAAGAACGAGACAAGGCTCCGTTTTGAGGGTCAAGCAGGAACTGACTGTACTGGCACATACAGCCTCTTTTATTCACAATCCAAACATAGTACTGCCCACAGGGTTTTTAAATACAACCAATCAATCCGTACAATACACAGACACCCCCACACAAAATCCTCCCCTCTGCCTGTGATATGATTACTGAACACAATGGGTAATATAATTATCATAGGCAGAGAAATACAGTTTTATAAAACATAACACAGGGACCCCAAAACATGCAATAACCCCATAATGAACCACATATCCAAAATTCACCCAGATCCGTTTAGTAGTTTGGAAGATACAGTTTAATGCAGATTCCGCAGAACATATACAGGCTATATGAAAAATAATTAATGTGTCCCCTGTTGTATAGTTTAAAACTATTGCACAATGTCTTTGTGCACCAAATACCGGCGAGATGGCACCGTGTAGAAAAGTCCAAACAGTGTCAGTGAGAACAATGGATGGCGCCCATTTTAACTCACAATGTGCCTCTGATACATGAAATGGTGGCCACCCAGTAACTCCACATAATGTCCCCAGATGGTTCTTAAAGGGCCAGCAGCAGCATAATAAAATACAATATGCCCAAATACTGTATTTAAAGGGCCAAATCTCCCAGGGGCCATAGTCAGCAGGCAGGATGCGGGCAAACAGGCTTCTCCTATGCCCAGTGGCGAGGTTGGTTTCGCCACACCGGGTTTCACAAATGTAGAGATCTATAGAGATCTATAGAGATCTATAGAGATCTATAGAGATCTATAGAGATCTATAGAGATCTATAGAGATCTATAGAGATCTATAGAGATCTATAGAGATCTATAGAGATCTATAGAGATCTATAGAGATCTATAGAGATCTATAGAGATCTATAGAGATCTATAGAGATCTATAGAGATCTATAGATATAGACCAGTCCTTGCACTCAGATTAACCCTGCTATATTAAGCATAATATTGAATGCCGGGTGCTAAAAGCTACAGCCAAATATATACAAAAATATTAAAATATAGGCTAGCACTCAGTCTTTTTTTTTTTTTTTAACTACATCTTTATTCAGTTATTCCATAAAAACTCGACGTTTCAGCCCACGTCCTGGGCTTTCTTCAGGAGCAACAAAATATATATATTTACCCACCCACATATACGAAAGGTCTTGCAGCTGCAACAAGTGCAGAGGCAATCAGCAGCAAACACTGAAACTGGGCTCCGTAAGCAGCAGTTGTATTTTTGCATACGATGAGTGTAACTGACCATGCAGACAGGCAAGCACAATTTAGGCCTCTCCAACATACAAGGATAAGTTAGGACTTGATGAGCATAGGTGTGCAATAAATTTAAAGCAGAGGAAGAATCAAAACTTGCTTTAATGTATACTAGGAAAGGGGCAAGCTTTTTATAGAATACACTGTGTGCAGGGAGCATCCTCACACCATAACCTTATAGCTACAGTTATAATACACTGTGTGCAGGGAGACAGGGGACCTCCTTACACCTATAGCTGCAGTTATTATATGCTGTGTGTGGTAAGACAGGAGACCTCCTTACACCATAACCGTATAGCTGCAGTTCTAATACACTGTGTGCAGGGAGACAGGGGACCTCCATACACCATAACCGTATAGCTGCAGTTCTAATACACTGTGTGCGGGGAGACAGGGGACCTCCTTACACCTATAGCTGCAGTTATTATATGCTGTGTGCTGGGAGACAGGAGACCTCCTTACACCATAACCGTATAGCTGCAGTTCTAATACACTGTGTGCAGGGAGACAGGGGACCTCCTTACACCATAACCGTATAGCTGCAGTTCTAATACACTGTGTGCGGGGAGACAGGGGACCTCCTTACACCATAACCTTATAGCTGCAGTTATACACTGTGTGCAGGGAGACAGGGGACCTCCTTACACCATAACCTTATAGCTGCAGTTATACACTGTGTGCAGGGAGACAGGGGACCTCCTTACACCATAACCGTATAGCTGCAGTTCTAATACACTGTGTGCAGGGAGACAGGGGACCTCCTTACACCATAACCGTATAGCTGCAGTTCTAATACACTGTGTGCGGGGAGACAGGGGACCTCCTTACACCATAACCTTATAGCTGCAGTTATACACTGTGTGCAGGGAGACAGGGGACCTCCTTACACCATAACCTTATAGCTGCAGTTATACACTGTGTGCAGGGAGACAGGGGACCTCGTTACACCATAACCTTATAGCTGCAGTTATACACTGTGTGCAGGGAGACAGGGGACCTCCTTACACCATAACCTTATAGCTGCAGTTCTAATACACTGTGTGCGGGGAGACAGGGGACCTCCTTACACCATAACCTTATAGCTGCAGTTATAATACACTGTGTGCAGGGAGACAGGGGACCTCCTTACACCATAACCGTATAGCTGCAGTTCTAATACACTGTGTGCGGGGAGACAGGGGACCTCCTTACACCATAACCTTATAGCTGCAGTTCTAATACACTGTGTGCGGGGAGACACGGGACCTCCTTACACCATAACCTTATAGCTGCAGTTATAATACACTGTGTGCGGGGAGACACGGGACCTCCTTAAAACATAACCTTATAGCTAGAGTTATAATACATTGCGTAATGGGGGGCAGGGGACCTCCTTACACCATAACCTTATGACATCAGTGGTGGAGCAAAGGTGAATCCAAGTGAGCGCTAAGGGACACCAGCACGGGACTGAGGTAAGTGACAGATGTAACACTACATAGTTTCCCTTTAAACTTGGAATAGTTTACCCTGCAATAATACATCATTACCCATGTTGGTATAACACAAATCAATTCTGATGTAAACAAAAAGTTATTTTAAATAGGAAATCTTCATTTGGTTGCAAATATTACATATTATAACAATCAGCAAGTTTTCAACTGAAATTAGTGTTTAACATTTAAAAATCATGATTCAAATCAAATCCAACCTGAATTAACCAAATATTTACTTACCGGTCAATTGCTAGAAAAATATAGGTTTGCCGGCGGTTTTCTCTTGTACATATGAAGTAAACCGTTTAAGAAATTTTGGATATTCTCGCTTGGCTACTGCTCGAAGCACCGACGCAGGAGCCCAACCGCCTGGATTCACTGGAAGGAGAACAAACAATTTAATCTAAATAAGATAAACTCACAATGTAACTTTGATAAAGCTGGAGATCTGTCACCTTTTTTATATTCTCAGTCACAACTAAGTAACGCAAGCTTGCAAAAGGCAACGCTAATCTTTATAGTTCGGATACAACAACGGAGATCACGACCCAGTTCAGGCATAGCCAAAGCACATATTGCAAATTAGGAGAACGGTAATCATTGACTCAATTCTACACCTCTATATGGACATTTACAAAGACCTCTTATAACAATGATTGACAGAAGCTCAGTTCCAAGATAGAGGTGTAGAGATATATACAGAGGTGTGGATTTCTACTAGGGATCGACCGATTATCGGTTTTGCCGATATTCTGTATTTTCGGCAATATCGGTATCGGACAATATCGGTATCGGACAATATAGATACCGATATTGCCGATAATACCTCCTAGGACCGCCAGGTTTATTACAGGCCCGGCGGTCCTGGGGGGGCCGGCAGCAAGCGCTGACTTACCTTGCCAGCAGCTCCCCAGTGTAAATCTCGCGAGACCCGCGGCCGCAGAGCGTTGCCACGGGGTACCATGGCAACGCTCCGCACGGCACTAAGGGCCGCGAGATTTACACTGGGGCGCATCCCCAGTGACGGTGACTACCATGGGTGGGCCCCCAAATTCCTTTTGTGTTTGGTCACCCTGTGCCTATTATATGTGCAGGTTATGTTAAACTGCACATACCATGGCCCCATTTCACATGGGTGCTGTGTGGGATTCCTCCCACATTCACAGATAAATACTTCAAATACTTGCAAGTGGAGCAAATTACATTTTCTGCAATCCCTTAAAGGGACCCTCCAAGCACCGTAACACCATACTGTATAGATTATGGTGCATGAGGGGTCCTCTCTTCGTCTCTAACCCCAATTGTTTATAACCGCTCTTGTAAAAACAAAAGACCTCTACAGATAAATCTGCAGTGCCCGTCTGTCCCAATTGTATTCACCAGTACCAAGCTTCTCAGAGAGGGTCACTCCCACCTCACTGGAAGGAAAAGCTCGATAGTTTGTATCTAAACCAAACAGCTTCTTTTATTTTACAGGCTTCCAACCATACAGTTTTTTTAAAGGAAGTCCTACCATTTGCAACATATGTGATCTTGCAATGAATGTTGTCTCTGCTTATTTCCTGGTTTCCTTCAGGGGGGCTGACCAGTGTTTGACAGATCAACGCAATGTTAATTTTGGCACGAACGCACCGGTTGTTAAGCTGTTGGAATACAAGTAAAGAAGAATTTTACAATGTAACAAAGTTTAACCCCTTAAGGACACATGACATGTGTGACATGTCATGATTCCTTTTTATTCCAGAAGTTTGGTCCTTAAGGGGTTAAATTAAGTCTCCCGTATGAAAAAAAAAATATAGGTTAAACATAAAGTAGCTGGTGGAGATTGGTTTGAAATGCACGTTCATGACTAGAATATAACAGACAAGCTCATCTACTGATTTCTATGGAAAAAACACCAAACTATTCGAAAAATGCTCTCTAGTCAGAAGAGATACAGTCTACAAAGCATAAAGACAATGCCATCAGGTAAAGCTAAACTCATTCTTTCAAACCACTATCAGGATAACCAACATCCAGCATTCACAGATCGTTATTCCCATTCTAGGATTGTAAAGTGCTTCGGAATATGTTGGCGCTAATAAATAATACCCCAGGAGATGGAGCTACTCACCGGAGCACTGTCATGATCCACAGAAAAGTTACAGACAATCCATGTGTCCGTTTCATTCTCACTAGCTGCTGGGATGACTCTGATAGCAGATAGATATAAGACATCACGCTGGGAAGCTGGCCAGACTCTCTGCAAAGAAAAGGAAATTCAGAGAAAGGCTTAAAAACAAAACAATACATTAAGTTTAGTTAGTATGAAGATGGGTGAGCAGGTATTCAAACCCATGTTGTCAGGAAGTTTAATGAAATCGCTATGGATGGCATTAACCATTAAAGACCAACCTTTAGCCAGGGACCCTCATTTAGTGTAAAATGGCTAGGAACCGGTTTAACACGGAATGGATGGACAATGTCAGTGAATCCAGACACCAATACAATGATAATAGTGTCCCTTTAATGCAATACACTCCTTTGCTAAAAACTAAAATTATGCCGTGAAGCGGATTCCATTTTCCCATTAGAAGCTTGCCATTACAACTGTTAGAGACTCAGAGTTTAAGAATGATTTAAATAATATTCTATCACATTGGCAATTTAGAATGCATCAAAACACTAGTCAGACATACAGTCTAAAACTCCAATATGGCGGCAAAGAAATGCTTTCATGTAATGCTGAGAACCTATTGACAGCATTCAGCAAATGATCACAACTTTTTTCAGGACAGAATCAATTTGTGGAGCACATTACCAGCCGTTATCCTACTAAAATCTTAATTGCAGGGAGCTATCAGGAGAACAATCTAAATAGTTTTTATGTTATAGGATCCCTCTTCAGCCCATGTTGCTATCATCAACTAGTGTATGGACAGCTGGCATTAAACTTTTAAAGATTTTTGAAAAGGCTGATGCTTACCTATGAATAGGAGCAAGGTTTGCAGAGTGTGCACCTTCACATACAATAGGATTTAGGTTTTGGAAAGCATATTAACCATACACATTGTACGATTGAAGGAGTGGAGAAGTTATACAACCCTACGCACCAAATCAACTTAAGCTTAAAGGGACAATAGAGTCACCAGAACAACTACAGCTTATTGGATTTGTTCTGGTGAGTAGAATCATTACCTTCAGGCTTTTTGCAGCCAACACGATCTTTTCAGAGAAAATGCAGTGTTTAAATTACAGCCTAGTGATAACTTCACTGGCCACTCCTCAGATGGCTGCTGGAGGTGCTTCCTTGGGCAGTGCTGCACACTGTGACTGACATTCAGCGTCTCCCCCCTCTGCATGCAGACACTGAACTTTCCTCATAGAGGTGCATTGTTTCAATGCATTTCTATGAGGAGATGCTGATTGACCAGGCTGTGTTTGACCTGTGCTGGCTCTGTCCCTAATCTGCCTCCTTGACAGTGTCAGCCAAGCGTATGGGAAAGTATTGTGACTCCAAGAAAAAAAGTATA